>NC_045558.1:45200704-45408204 GCF_009769535.1 Thamnophis elegans
AGTTTTCTTTTTCTTTTTTGTGCCTTTTTGTTTCTTGTTTTCTTTTTTCTTTTTATTTGTCTTTTGTTGTATGAAAATTCTTAAATGTGCATTAAAAGAAGAGGTTTTTTTTACTAGTAGATAGAAGGCCCTGTGAAATATTTTACCCTATTACTTTTTATTGTGGACATTTATTGCTATTTCATTATGAGATGTATGTGAGTGAAATAATTCCTGTTGGGGACAATGATGAATGGAGAAAATAGGTTTAATTCAAGGGCTCCTATTTTTTTTAAATATAGATGGTGATATAATTATCATAACAAAAATGAACAGGGATAGAAAGATATCTTAAAAGAAGACTCCTTAAGATACTCCATATTTTAATATTTTTCTTATTACTCCACATTCATATTTTAGAAACTACAGCAAACAGACAACTACTTCTAATATTTTTGGCTAGAAATAGTTACTTTAGTTTATAACAAGTTTTTATAATAAATATTATATAATATAATAAAAGTATTTGGGCATACTTTTAACTCATAAATGAACTTTTTCTGTGCAATTGATTTTTATATCAAAAAATTATATACATGTTTAACATTTATAAATTATATCACAAAATGCAAAAAGTGTTAATTTTGTAAAAATTATTAAATTTATTTTGATAAACAGGTTTATGAAATGTTAAACTACATATGTGCATGCGCGGGGGGCTGCACACAAGTGCATGGGGAGTGGGACACATGCAGGAACCCTCACATGCCTGCGGGATATGGTGCGGGATATGCGTGAGGCATGCATGCATGCACAGGGTCATGTGGGGTGCATGCATGGGGGCAGGATGCATGTGGGGGCAGGGTGCATGCAGGGATGGGTTGCATGCATGGGGCCATGCACGCATTGCATTTGGGGGTTTGGGCATGCACATGTGCAATTGCACACACACACTTTGGGCACTTGGTCTGGAAAAGGTTAGCCATCACTGACCTAGGCAATAAAACATTGACATAATTTTTATAATATCACTGAACAACCTATAACTAATAAACTTCCTCTTAATATAGAAAATGATGAACCTAATTCTGTTCTGAATGTATCACATTTTAGAGACATGTGCATAGAATAATTCCCACTGTTCCCACTGAAGCTATGAATTCATTCTTAGTAATAGAAAAATAGCAAAAAGAAGCAGGTACATCTATGATTAAGCAAAATTCTGAGAAAAAAGTTTCCAATTTGTTAAAAAAGAAAATATGATGAACCCTTAAAAATTGTCCTGTAAATATTACAGATGTTTTCCTTCTGTCAAATCAAGGTATTTGATCTCTAGTTTCTTCAATGCGTAGTTTTACTCTTTCTCACCTTAAGCTTAACTATTTTGTTTGGTTTATTTTTAAATACTGCTCATTCACATATGTTGAATACAACACTCATTTATTCTCTTTCAAGATACCATTTAGAATATATTGCTGCATTTTTCTACAAAAATGTTTGATATTTCTATGCATAAGGACAGAAGACTGAGAGATTAGACTACAGGCTCATTTTATCCAGCATCTGCTAGCACATGTTGGTCAATTGGAGCCATTAGTCAAGATCACAAGTCTGAAAGAAGGCTGTGGGAACATTGTTGTTCCCAATAATTTATAGAAAGTCTTTCACATTCATAATAGGGACCAGAAATTCTGTACTAAGCGAGCAGAGGTGGGTTCCTGCTGGTTCGAACCGGTTCGGTAGAAGAAGTTCGTCAAATCTACCATACCGGTTAGAAGAGGTTGGACCTGGAAGTAAGTTCTGGAATGCCTGCCCCGGCCTTGTTGCTCACTCACCCTGCCCATTCTGTCGCAGCTCGCTCGCTCCCCCACCCATCTGCATTAAACTAGCCCAGCCCAACACTCACTGATTGGCTGGAGTCCTAGCTGACCCGGTTGTCCCTTGTTCCTTCAGTCCAGCTTACCTGCTGCCTCATCACCTGCCTGCTCCCTGCTGCATCTATCACATCGGAGAGCTGCTGATTCTGCCTGCTGAAAGTGACCCGTTTTTTTTCTTTTATGCTTTTAATGCTTTTTAAAAAGAATATTTTATTTATTGTGTATAGAATTTTTTAAAATTGTTTAATTTAAAAGTATTGAGTATATATTTTTAAAATATAGACAATATTTAATTGTCTTAGACTATTAAAAAAGATTCTATCAACAATAAATTAAAATAAACCATTTAAAAATATATATACTCAATACTTTTAAATTTATTGTGTATAGAATTTATAAAATTGTTTTATTTAAAAGTATTGAGCATAGAATTTTTAAAATTGTTTATTTTAATTTATTCTGTTTGGAATACTTTTAACTGGTTTTATTTTAAATTATTGTTGGTAGAATCTTTTTTTAAATTGTGTTAGACGATTTAAAAAAATATACTATCAACAATAAATTAAAATAAATCATTTAAAAATTTTCTATCCACAATACACTTAAAAGTATTATAGATAGAATATTTTTAAATGGTTTTATTTTAATTTATTGTGTATAAAATATTTTTAAATGGTTTTTAAGGTTTTTTTAATTATTTATAGAATATCTTTTTAAAAAATATTTTAGAGATTTTTTTATTTATTTATTGTTTATAGAATGTTTGTTACAAGAAATGTTATTTCTTTTTGCAAATGTTTTATTTGTGATGCAATATGTTGCTTTTAAGTGTGCAGGTTGGTGCATGGTTTATGTGTCTCAAAGTGGCTACTTTTCTATGGACAGGCCAGGTTAGTGCAAGGCAGCTTTTCCGGATTTTGTCTGTTTCTGTGTGATACCTGGTTGTTTAGGTAATTGTGAGGTGGTCTGGTTCTCTGAATTTCCTGGCATTGTCCTTTATAATTTCCCACAATGCCTTGATGGTTTTTATTCCAGTGGCTTTGTCTTTCCTGTCCTTAGGTTAGGGAAAAAAATCTGGTTTCGTCTGCAGTCTTTTTTTGTGGGCGAGGGGGGAATTGTTATTTTTTTGGTGTTTTCCTGGCACTGTCATAGTTTGTCTGTGGGGTGGGTGGGTGGGTGTGGGTGTGTAATGTCCCACAGTTATCTACACATTAATAATGATCAAGTACTAATAATATTTCTTTATACATTTTAGTGACCCTTCCTTACATAATTGGTGTTTTCTTTCATACTTTTAGATTTCTAATTTCTGTTTCTGTTAATTAGCAATTGATAAAACAAATCTCACGTGAAAAAGTATTCAAAGCCTTCTTGATTTTAATTGTCAATTTATTCATTCCTGCATATTCTAATATTTATTCATTTTTATATCTCTGTTTTTCCACTGTTGTGCAAACACAATTCCAGCGGCTGCTAACATGTGTAAAATTAAATATGTTTTGTATTCCCTTTCAAATATACAACAAAATATTTCTGGTTTTAAATCCATATCTTGCTTTACCATTGCTTGTAACCACTAACACTTGAATAGCTACTTGGACCGACCTAAGTACTGAACCTAATTCATATATTCCTTTTTTTGAACTGAGAACTAAATTTCAGAAAAAGAAATCTGTATTGCTCTGGGAATCTATTCTCAGACATCAAAGAGCAGGTAAATTTGCTAACTATAGTTGGAGTAGATGTGGGAGTTGGCTTGCATTCACAGAGATCCACAGTGAAAATAGTTGAATTCATTGCGAACGAAATCAAAACCACCGTGTTTTCCAGGATTATTGCAAAGAATTTAAAGGTGTGCCTAATAATCGATGAAGCCTCAACACTTTCAATGAAAGCAGTGCTGATAGTTTTTGCTAGAGTTGAGGATCCAGAATGCCCAGCAACCATTTTCATTGAGCTTTTGGAATTAGAGAAACAAGATGCAGAGACCATATGTTCTGCAGTAATGAGAAGCTTGAGTAAAATTGGGTTTACCACCAAATATCTGCAGAAGAATTTAATCGCTTTCTGCTCTGATGGTGCCAATGTTATGCGTGGAAGAAAATCTGGAGTCAACACCAGAATATATCAAGACTTCCCAAACATCGTAATCTGGCACTACTTGAACCACCGTCTCCAACTTGTGCTGGATGATGCAATAGGAGATATAAAGCAACTCAACCACTTAAAGATCTTCCTTGATAAAATACACACCACCTTCCACAAATCCTTCCACAAGGCAGTAATCTTTCCTCTGTAAGTAGCTGTCTTTATTGTTTTGTGTGCTGGTTTCATCCTAATGCAGTGCATGCAATGGAAGAGTTCATTTCTGTGTCTCTTCTTTGTGCAGGCCATTCATTGGAATCAGTGATACTGAAGACTGGCAAGAACAGTCATCTTCCTTCTGTAAGTATCTCGTTTATTGTTTTGTGTACTTATTTTAATCTTATTGTAGTTCATCCATTGGGGCAAAGAATTCAGTGACATCGTCTTGGCTATTCCCACTCAGTCACATGACTGCCAAGCCACTCCCACCCAGTCACATGACCGTCAAGCCACTCCCACCCAGTCACATGGCCAGCAAGCCACTCCCACAAAGCAGGCCACACCTACAGAAGAGGTTACAAAAAATTTTGAAACACACCACTGTAAGCAAGGTAGTTATTAAGTGAATGACACTCAATTTTGCAACATGTTTGTTGGTTATGGTTCTTAAGTGAACCACTGCAATTTTTAAGTGAATCAGGCAGTCATTAAGCAAATCCAGCTTCTCCTGTTCACTTTGCTGGTCATAAGCTAGCTGGGAAATGGTGATCACATGATTTAGTAAATACATCTCAGCTTCCAAGTGCTTGTGTCTTCCATCCCACTTGTTAGTTAGCAAGAAAGACTCCTGTTTCATTGTTTCTAAGAATACACTTTACTAAAAGGAAAAGTGGTTACTGATGTAGCAAAGTGGAATCTGCTTCCCATGATCATGGGAATGCTGTGAGTGCAAGGACTCTTCATAAGTCACTTTTGTCAGTGCTATTGTAAGCTTGATCTGCTGGCTCTATTACCAGCTTCCTCTTAAAAACACGTAAAGCAGTTGCCATTACTATGAGCTGTGTGAAAAATTATCAGTTCTTAATCTCCCTGCATTTAATTTTAGTAGTTGATCTTGGATTCTATTGTTTTGAAAATTAGAGTAAAGCTACCTATGTTACTTATGGCCATGGATGAGTTTATATTCCTTTATTAAAGCTTCCCTTTACTTTCTTTGATCCTAACTAAAGAACCCCTATTGAAGTAGTCCTGCTTTATAGAGGAGCTATTTCGTTTTGTTTCTTCCCCTGTTTGCAGTTTTTCCAGTTCCAAAAAGTTCTTTTTAAGGCACAGGGGTCAAGCTGCACAGAATAAGTTATAGACACACTAGATCAGTGGTCTCCAGCCTTGGCAACTTTAAGACCTGTGGACTTCAACTCCCAGAGTTCCTCAGCCAGCAAAGCTGGCTGAGGAACTCTGGAAGTTGAAGTCCACAAGTCTTAAAGTTGCCAAGGTTGGAGACCACTGCACTAGATGATTCATAAATCATATATTACATTATAACTTCAAAAATCCATCACAAGTGAATTCCAACAGAGCAGACATTGGTTTGTGTGGGGTACCTGAAGCAGACCCATAAGAAGATGGGGAGACAACATCAATAGAACACTACAGCAAGATCAATTAATAATGATTGAATCTGCCAGAAGAGCAAGAACATTAATTTTGTATCTCCTTTGATACCTGAAATGGTAAAAGAGGAAAGTAAAGAAGAAGATGGGGTGTGATAAGAATAGCATTTTTCTCAGATACTCTTAAAGAAGAGGATTTGAGAAAACAAAATAGTTCTTCAGTGGACACAGTGGGGGTAATACAGATGAAGCCACCAATGTGTTGAAAGTAACATTTATGGGGGGGGGGGGAATGCCAGAGGCTAACATTTTGCTTTGCTTTTTTTCTTCCTTATTTATATGGTAGGGGGTGGTAAAGATTAGAAAAAGAGTTCTGATAGCAGATTGGTGCTCATGAATGCTGCATTGAAAACCCTGTTTTGCTTAGTCGATAGACAACCAAAGTGATGGAACAAAATCTAATCTAATCTAAACATTCATGATCAAAAGTGTATTTGTAACTTCCTTCCTATACCCACCCAAATTTTAATGTATATTTATCTCTTCCATAGTGGTTTTGTACTATGAAATATATTTTAAAAATAGAATAGCAAACAGCTTTAAATCAATAGTGTCTCATTCAATCTTGAATTACAACATGATTTTTAATTTTTAAAAAAGTTTTTACACCTGCTTTATATCTAAAAAAACATATTAGGAAAGGGACAGATTTATATTGCTTTCCAGATACTTGAAATCACCATGCAGAAAAATGGATATAGCAACTGTGACAAAAGTATCAATCTTCCCCCAGCCAACCCAAATCAGACCCTATTGCAATACTGTTTTCCCAGAAATCAAGCAAGTAGAGTGGGGAAATAATAATCATTTTAAGAGCTCTTTGTTGTGGAGTTTTCCTTTATAGCTTTAACAAAAAAAATGTACTAGCAACATTTTACCTCATTTACCCCTTATGGTGATGTTGATTCTGCAGACATTTAATTCTGCGTTTAAACACAGAAGTAGCCCCATATTGAGTTCAATAGATTATTCACTTTTATAAACTAACCATATGTTTAAGTGACGTGCTGGGTTCAGGCCTGTTGCTGAACCTAAACAGAAAGGCCCTTTATAATGTACAGAAAGAGCATCTCATCTTAAATCCAGATTGGACAAAAATACATGTTAAGGAGCAGGCAGGTACAGTCATTGTGGACTGTTTCATTCTTCTTAGCTTTCATATTCCAGCCAGTGCAAATTGTAATGCAAAGAAGGCTTCCTGGCCTGGAGATAATTTAAGTTAGTGCCTCTACAACGATTTCTCAACTGGTGACTTGTATCATAATGATAGCTTGAATTTTCATTCCACTAACAACCCATTAGGTTATTGTGCAATGCTGATGGGTGGGAGAGACAAATGAATGGTGCCTTTACAATTTTGAGAGCATATCTTGGGTGCTCTCACAAAATGGATGTAATCATTGGGCTATGCATTCAGAAAAAAAAAATCCATGATTTGTGTTTCTAATTATTACTCCTCACTGACATCTGTACATTTTTGGTCAATATAATATCTAGGTTCAAGGTTCATTTTATTTTATTTATCTGAAAAGAGGTCTTCGTGTGCATACATTTGCATTTTCTAGATTTTCAAGATGATTGAGTGGATATCCATATCCTATCACTTAATATAAGCAGGTTGTTGGATTAAAAAGTAAATGCATGATGAAGCTCTTCTTTTCTAATATGTAATATATTTTAAAAAGTGGCAGAGCTTTAGCTTCACCATCCTTCCAGTTTACTTCTCTTCAGATGCCCCTGAACCACCTATATGTACAACTTCTGCAGTTGTAGTTGCTGAGTGCAATTCTGCTTTTTATTATACATGTTAGCTATCTATGTTTCCTCTAAATAACTCTCAAAATTGTGCTGAACAGGGTAAAAAGTCACTGCTGCTGCTAATGGTCTGTTGAAAAACAGCCTTATCTTCTAAAGATTGCACCTTAGTCCAACCTCAGTTTCTCTAAATATTCTCATGTGGAGAAAGATCATGGGTCTTATACTGGAGATCTCATTCATTTTGTAGAACAGGGATTTTTAATCTTGGCATCTTTAAGACATATGGACTTCAAATCCCAGATTTATGTAATAGAGATTTTATAATTTGATTCCCAAAGTTTCTCAAAGGGTCAGTGGTAGAGAAATGGAATTATGTTTGCCTTCAGAGGCTCAAAGCTAAAAAAAAAATATTTTCTACTTTACCTCAACATGACCTCAGCCTCAGATAAGAACAGGTGAAAATTAAGGGAATTGTGTACTTTTCATGTACATTTCATTGCAACCTGTTTCACAATTCACTTTCATAGTTAGAAAATACTGAAATAAGGAATGCAGTATTTCTTAGGAGTTTGAACCATATATATATATATATACACACACACACACACACATACATACATATATATTATTCTACATTTTATAGGAGTTACATTCTCTGATGCAGGGAGCATCTTTGCACAAAGGCCTTTCTATTTTAGCAGCCCATTGCTCTGATACCCGAACAGACCAGAGGGAGGTGGAGGAAGACATAAATTTTATTTTACTACAGCATCAACAACACTCTGGAGAGAGATGTCTTACAATATTAGTGTCTTCAAAAGCATGGCCATTAAAGTGAGCACACGGGGATTATCTCTTCTGCATAGCCTCCCCCACTGCCCCTGAAGAAACACTGCTTGGGAGCTGGAAACCTGAACTGATATTTCTGTTTAATGTTGCTTCTAGCAAACTATATATAAAACTTCAAGACAAAAAAAGTTCTTCCATTAGCCTTAAATGTTTTTTAGATAATCAGAGCAGACTAGATGTCATGTGCCCTCTTAACTCTCCACAAATGCATTACAAGATCAAAAGTAAGCAAAGCTGACAAGCACAACTGTTGCCTGCTTAATGGGCAACACTTTTTAATTATTAGAGTTCCTGGAGATATTGTTGGCAGATTGTAAACTAAAGTGACCATGCCCACTATTCTCAATTATTGAAATATTACCTGTATCCCAGAAATGTCCATTAGAGGAAATAGGGACCAAAGAATTCAAGATGCTAACCGTGGCTGTGCAGTTGAAAGACCACTGTTTTTAAATATGTGTTGCATTGTAGTAGTTTTTAGCTGGACTTTTTTTGGACTGTCTATGGATACTTCTGTGGTGTCTGATTAAAGGCATAAAAAACAACATCTGAACTTTGCTTCAAAAGCTTAAGAGAAAGGTTTATGGCAGAAATGCCCATTTTTTTCTCAGTCAAGCTTATCCTTAATCTTTCAGAAATATATTGATGATTGCACACTAAGAATTAGAAAATAGATAGAGCCAGAATAAAAACTAAATTTGATTTGGTTTCATTTATATACACATTTAACTAAAATTCAGCATATTAATACATTGGTACACCAGTTGTGAATTTAATTATTTTTCTATATTGTCACATGCCAATAACAAATTGTAGCAACTTTTGGTGTTTAAGGCCATAGCCTAGGCCAGTGTTTCTCAACCTTGGCAACTTGAAGATGTCCGGACTTCAACTCCCAGAATTCCCCAGCCAGCATTCGCTACATACAGAGGTGAAGGATATGTTTTATTCATAGTTTCTAATGCAAACTGAATCTCTGTACGAAGCTGTTTATGTAAGGTCTTTATATTGCATAGCTTAGAGATGTTTGAGTGCCAGTGTTCCCAATCCAAGGATCTGATTCAGTAGCAAGCATGAACCATAAAAATATTGCTGCACTTCAAACACCTGCTAGTGTGAGCGCAGTTCCTTGCAATCAAGAAAATATTTTTTCCTCCAATGATGCGTTATTAGGTTGCTTTCTATGCTAGATTTTGAAAACTGGGGGAAAAAGATCCCTTCAAATAGGTTTTCTATGGCTGTCTAGAGGAACTGATTTGCTGTTTCAAATGAGATATATACTTTAGCATGGCCAGCAGCTGCAAAGAAGTCTGATGAATAAATGCATACATTTTTAACCTAAACTGTCCTTAGTCACTCTTATTTGCTCTTGAATATTATGTTTGTGTTCACCCTAAGTGCACTAATACTTTATAGGCACAGAAAGTCAGTACAAATCGATGCTAATGTTAATCTATTTTCAGAATCATATTCTGTATGTTCTGTACACCCACATTTATGCAAATAACATGGAGGTAAGCCAAATCACCAAAATAGTAAGAATTTGGGTAAATGGGAATACTGTTTAATAGACTATATTGTTACAATACTATCTTGGTATAAGAGAATTAAAAATGAAGAGATGCTGAAATTTGAATATGTTATTCTTAATTTCAAATAAGGGTTTATGACCACAATTTAGAGAACTTGTAAAAGGTAAACATTATACACTTACCTATACATAGAATTATTTTCTTTGCTTAGAGTAGGAATGGAAGAAGTGAAAATTATCCACCCGCAGTAAGCAATATTTAGTATTTTCCATTTCATTCAAGCATGGAAATCTGTAATTTGTTTAAAAAGGAATTTGTTCATAAACTAGAATAAGAAAGTAGAGTATCTTTATATGTACCTATCCTTGCTTAAGTGATCACTTTGGAAAGTGACTGTTCACAATTACAATGGTGATGAAAACATAATTTCATAATAAATCCTTGTGTTTATAACTTTTAAAAATCTATAAAGCAAAGGAAATCTGATCTAAGATCATAAACAGAGTCATAATTTCATTTAGCAACAACTTTGCTTTTTAAGTGAGTTGCTAGTCCAAATTGTACTAACTGAAAAAAGACTACCTGTGCACAAAATCCATTAAAACACATTTAGAATCCCCCCACAAAGAAAACAAGAAAAAAAAAACTAATTCAAAACCACCTGACAAAAAAGCTGGCAAATAGATGGCAATAAACGCTACTTTTTAATAAATTGAAAATTCCAACAGCCTTTCTAAAACATTTCCACATTCCTAAAAATGATAAGTAAAGAAATATGTTGATGTTCAGTAGGTGGAAGTTCAGTTTGTGGAATATACTGAACATTTGCACATGTAAGAGAGAAATAAGCTTGGGTATATTTTTTATTAGTGATTAATATATCACTTTTCCTCAAGATCTCTATGCAATGTACATAACACACTTTCTGCACTTTTGTTGTACCCCACAACAACATCCTTCAATTAGTCTAAAGGTACAAAGTTAATTTTCATGGCTTCAACTAGATTTCTATGAAGATTCTCTGTCTTCCAGGTCATGGTTGTCCCAAAGATGCTTTCCAAAAGGCAATTGGACTTTCTTTATTTTTCCTTGAAGATGTTTTGCTTCTTATCCAAGAAGCTTATTCAGTTCTAAAGAGGCTTCTTGGATGAGAAGTGAAATGTCTTCAAGGTAGAACAAAGAAAATCCAGTTGTCTTTCGAAAAAGCACCTTTGGGACACTTGAACTAGATCTTCTCCATGCTGATCTGGCAGCTTAAAAGCTATACCAAATAGGCAAGGAAGGGGAAAGGAAGGGTGTGTAAAATAACAATTAACAGAGTCTAAATAGCGCAACCAAAATAATATGGGAAATCATATTTCAGAGCATATTATTACCCCAATCACAATTTTAACACATATAAAAACACTCCATATATGGAATATTAAACTTTTATTGGCAAAACCTGTTGAGAAAATAAAATATTGATTCTGCTTGTGAGACATTTACAATATTCAATTAAATAAGCACAATGCTTTTCTTAATAGTAAAATCAGAGTGCCACCACTATATGAAAATATAATGTACCATTATATTTTTATTGTAATACTGGGAATAACTTTTACAGCACATCAAAGTACAGTTTATATGCATGCATGAAGTTAGTTGTGATAGTTGTGACCCATAAAGTATGCATGTGTGCATACATATTTGCAAGTGTGTCTACTATATCTATGCATGAGGGGAGATGTTTTACTTTTTATGTATAGTACATTGAAATTTTAAGAAAAAATATTTTCTTCTGGCAATATTGAATGAATTTAGGAACTTTTTAATAATGCTTCCACATTTTTATTTGAGAAAATTTCATCGTGATTGAAATGCTGTGTGCAGTCCCAAATATTAAGGTTATGAATAAATGAAATAAAGAATATAGATCCAAACTTGATTATGTTTACAATAGTGTTAATGAAATATATTAGAAGTATAGTTAGTAATGGAAACAAAAACAAAATTGGGTAGATATAAATTTGTGGGTACAAATGCAAGGTTGTTTTTTTTTTAAGAACAAAGTTTACTGAGGCAATAAGTGGTTTATTTGCATGACTAAGCATCAGAAAACTTGAAGACATATGGTTGCGGCAAGAAGAAATACTATGGGTTGATGATCCTCCTATACAAGAGGTTCTGAGTATATGATGCTAAATTCTGAACATTACCATAGTTATGTGGCAAAAGATACTGATGAAGCCTAGTAAAGTATAAATTATGTAGACCTAATACAAGCTATATTATTCAATCTGGCTCTCTCCAGATGTGTTGAAATTATCACTTCATGGTCAACAATGATTTTGGTTTGAGGAATTGTAGTTGAAACATATTTGGAGCATATCAGATTGAGAAAAATTGGTATGTTTGTTGTTTCCCAAAAGCGAAGGTGAGCTGTTGATCCTCCAAAGAGTGAGATCCTCTTAAATCCATCAACTTTTCTCCTGAGTGGAATTGAAATATAATTGTAAAAACATTTTTTATTATATGATTTGTATATCAGTTGCCATTTATTTATTTCTTGAATTTATATAGCTACCCATTTCATGCATGTAATTCTGAGCAGCAGCATGCACAAGTAATTTTTGTAATAGAAGCTAAACAATCAACATAGAAGAGAAACAATGCAAGCACAATTATTAAAGACCAGATAAAAACAATGGCTGGACCATAAGGGAGGAGTCCCCCTCTCAGAAATGTGCCCGGAAGGGTTCCAGGTGCCTCACCAACCACGACACCAGAAAAGAGGTGGGGGAGTGGCAATTATTATCCGAGGATCATTAGTTCCTTGCAGGATCCCTGCTCCGGAGACTGTAGGGTGTGAGTCCCTTCTCTTGAAGTTGGACCTAGGGGTTCAAGTGGGCTTGCTTTTGATGTACCTACTGCCCAGCTGCATCACAACAGCCCTGCCTGCGCTCCTGGAGTCAGTAGTGGGTTGGTGGTTGAGTTCCCCAGACTGATAGTACTGGGGACTTCAACCTGCCATTCCTAGGCGAACGCTCTGATGGGGCCCAGGAGTTCATGGCTTCCATGACAACCATGGACTTGACCCAGGTAATTCAGGGTCCGACTCATAGAGCGGGACACACACTCGACCTAGTGTTTCTCTCGGGGCAGTGGAGACGTGATCTTGAGCTAAGGGATATAGAGATCTCACCCTTGTCATGGTCAGATCACTTCCTGTTGAGGCTTGATTTTCGGAAGCTACTCCCCCACTGCAGGGAGATGGAAGTGGTTCCGACCCAGGCACCTGATGGACCCATTGGGATTTCAGAAGGAGCTTGTGGAGATACCTGACTCTCTTGCCCACAATCCAACAGAGCCCTTGGTTGCCACCTGGAATACAGCGGTGACTGAGGCGCTAGATCGGATTGCGCCTTTGCGGCCTCTCCACGGCAGTGGATCCAGGAGGGCACCTTGGTTTACCGAGGAACTCCAGGAGATGAAGCACCAAAAGAGATGCCTAGAGCGACGCTGGAGGGCTAGCAACTCCGAATCCGACTGAACACTACTAAAAGCCTTCATTAGGACTTATTTAGTGGCGATACGGGTGGCAAAATGTGCACATTTTTCCGCTCTTATTGCATCTGCAGAATCTTGCCCAGCCGCCCTGTTTAGGATAACCCGTTCCCTCCTGAAATGGGGGGGAAGCGAGGGATGCCTTACAGGGACGGGCTGAGGAGTTTGCCCAGTTTCTGTCGGACAAAATCGCTCAGATTCAGACAGACCTTGACTCCACTTGGACAGAACCAGCGGAGATGCCAGGGGAGGGTCTTGCTCAGATTTCCTGGAATGAGTTCCAGCTTGTTACCCCTGATGAAGTGGACAAGGCCATGGGAGTGATGAGTGCCTCTACCTGTTTACTGGATCCGTGTCCCTCCTGGCTGGTTTCGACCAGCAGGGAGGTAACATGAGGCTGACTCCAGAAAATTATGAACGCTTCCTTGCGGGAGGGTTCTTTTCCACAACCTCCTCAAGAAGCCTTCTCTGGATCCAGCTATTCTTAAAAACTATTGTCCAGTCTCCAACCTCCCTTTTTTAGGGAAGGTTGTTGAGAAGGTGGTGGCCCTCCAACTCCGACGGACCTTGGATGAAGCAGATTATCTAGACCCTTTTCAGTCTGGTTTCAGGCCTGGTTACTGCACCGAAACTGCTTTGGTCGCACTGACCAATGATCTCTGGCGGGCCAGGGATAGAGGACACTCCTCTATCCTTGTGCTCCTTGACCTCTCAGCAGCCTTCGATACCATCGACCATGATATCCTTCTGCGATGGCTGGAAGAGGTGGGAGTGGGAGGCACCGTTTTATGGTGGTTCTCCTCTTACCTCTCTGACAGGTTGCAGTCAGTGTTGGTTGGAGGGCAGAGGTCGACTCCTAGGCCCCTTAATTATGGGGTGCCGCAGGGGTCGGTCTTGTCCCCCCTCCTATTTAATATCTACATGAAGCCACTGGGTGAGATCATTTGCCGGCATGGGATCAAATACCACCAGTATGTGGACGATACACAGTTGTATTTGTCCGCCTCGTGCCAACTCAGCGTAGTGGTGGAAGTGATGTGCCTGGAAGCTGTTAGGGTCTGGATGGGAGTGAACAAACTTGCACTCAATCCTGACAAGACCGAGTGGCTGTGGATGTTGCCTCCTAAGGACAGCCCAGCTAGTCCATCCCTAAGCCTGTGAGGAGAAAATTTGCTCCCCTCAGAGAGGGTCTGCAACTTGGGGGTCCTCCTGGATCCTCAGCTGATGTTGGAACATCTCCTGTCAGCTGTGATCAGGGGGGCCTCTGCCCAGGTTCGCCTGGTGCACCAGTTGTGGCCCTATTTGGACCTGGAGGCACTGCAAACAGTCACTCATGCCCTCGTCACCTCAAGACTCGATTACTGTAATGCGCTCTACATGGGGCTGACACTCCTCTATCCTCATGCTCCTTGACCTCTCAGCAGCCTTCGATACCATCGACCATGGTATCCTTCTGCGATGGCTGGAAGAGGTGGGAGTGGGAGGCACCGTTTTATGGTGGGTCTCCTCTTACCTCTCTGACAGGTCGCAGTCAGTGTTGGTTGGAGGGCAGAGGTCAACTCCTAGGCCCCTTAATTATGGGGTGCCGCAGGGGTCGGTCTTGTCCCCCCTCCTATTTAATATGTACATGAAGCCACTGGGTGAGATCATTTGCCGGCATGGGATCAAATACCACCAGTATGTGGATGATACACAGTTGTATTTGTCCGCCTCGTGCCAACTCAGCGTAGTGGTGGAAGTGATGTGCCTGGAAGCTGTTAGGGTCTGGATGGGAGTGAACAAACTTGCACTCAATCCTGACAAGACCGAGTGGCTGTGGATGTTGCCTCCTAAGGACAGCCCAGCTAGTCCATCCCTAAGCCTGTGAGGAGAAAATTTGCTCCCCTCAGAGAGGTTCCGCAACTTGGGTGTCCTCCTGGATCTGCAGCTGATGTTGGAACATCACCTGTCAGCTGTGATCAGGGGGGCCTCTGCCCAGGTTCACCTGGTACACCAGTTGTGGCCCTATTTGGACCGGGAGGCACTACAAACAGTCACTCATGCCCTCGTCACCTCAAGACTGGATTACTGTAATGCGCTCTACATGGGGCTGCCCCTGAAAAGTGTTCGGAGACTACAATTAGTCCAGAATGCAGCCGCGCGAGCGATACTGAGTATACTTAGGTACACCCACACTACACCTATCCTCTGCGAGCTGCACTGGCTTCCTATTGGTCTCCGAGCACAATTCAAGGTGCTGGTTATCACCTTTAAAGCCCTACATGGCCTAGGACCTAGATATCTACGAGACCATCTTCTGCCGCACACCCCCTAAGACCAATAAGATCACACAGGATAGGCCTTCTCCAGGTGCCATCAGCTGGACAATGCCGGCTGGCGACGCCTCGGAGTAGAGCCTTCTCTGTTGCCCCTCCGGTCCTATGGAATGAGCTACTCCCAGAGATCCGGACCCTACCCACTCTCATGGCCTTCCGAAAAGCTATCAAAACCTGGCTATTCCGGCAGGCCTGGGGCTGTTGACCTCTGGATTGAGGTCCAGCCCCGCTTAGACTGGGTGCATGTTGTGTCTTTTTAAATCTGTTGTGTTTTATTTGTTTTTAATCTTTTTAATATTTTTGTTTCTGTAAGCTGCCCAGAGTCCCCCGGGATTGGGCAGCCTATAAATTTAATAAACAGTAACAGTAACAATTAAAAAGTATAATAACAAAAAAGACAGAGGTTAATGCATTCTTACCTTAGACACGACATAGACTTTTAATGGGCTCCACACTTCCATGGGATCTTGCCTTCTAACAATTAGTTTCAGACATGTAAAAAAATGTGCCATGTATTTTTTTTTACTTTATTATAATATTTTGTAAAACAAGAATGGAGAGAATATTGGCTTGCAAGACCTTTTGTTTTTTTATTATTGTTCTTCCATTCAGTTGCCTTTTCTTCCTTGTGACCCAAAGGACATCTTCCACCCTGTCTTATAATTCTTGTAAATCTTGTTATGCTGACATTAGTGATAGTATCTGGTCATCTATTATCCCCTTCTTCAATTGCTCTTGAATTTATCCAAGTAACATGTTGCCTTTTTAAAAAGCACCTTTGGGGCGCTTCAGAGTATATTTCCAATTATCCAAGTATTTTTCTTGGATTAAAAAAAAACATACTTTTGAAAAAAAGACAATTGCCAACAAAAAGTCTACTATTGATTTTTTTTCTACTATAATTTAACTTCAGAGTAAATTTTAGCCATTGCTCAAAAGAAATTTGAAATTAGGTTTTTCAATGAAGCTGGCTTTCCAGATTTTGATGAATTCCCACAGCTAACATAATAAAAATTAAAAAGTGCTGGAAACCATAGTTTTGCAACACAATGGACAGCTATAAATTCTCTGTATCCTATTTAAAAAATAGCATTCATGACACTTTATCTCTTGAATAATTCTGAACAATGTTAAAATACTAGTTTATGTTTATAAATTCAAACAAAGTTAAATAAATTTATACCACATAAGCTCAGATAGTCAAGACTGTACAACTTAAAGCCTCCATAAGCCGTGCCTGGAAATTCCAGAGACTTCTCTTTTTCAAAATATGTGATTAAAATTATTGGGAAACAATTATATTAGCTTAAAATATATTAAATGAAATTAAAAATTATCCTTCATTGTGACCTCATTGTCTACTTTGCAAACCTATTTCTATTTTAATAAATCAGGGAGGTGGTGCTGTTTTTGGAACACCAAAAAGAAGTTCACAGATTGATCCAGTCATGTTTAATCCTAAATATATTCAGTCATGCATAGGATTAAACTAATTCCAATTAATCATTTCTGTCATAGTCATACCTCAACCTAAAAAAACCCCAGCTGAATAAATGATTGACTAACTAGCTAACTAACTAACTAGCTAACTAGCTAGCTAGCTAGCTAGCCAGCCAACCAACCAACCAACCAACCAATGATTTCCATTACAGATTTACTGCCACAATCTACTAGCAATGAGCACAATTTTGATGGCCAAGCCATGTCTATTCTTGATTGCTTGGACCATGAAGAGGAGACTAGTAACACGAAGCTTCATTTGTACGTCATGACACAAGATTTCAAGGTATAGTAGGTGGTTCCTAGAAAAGGAAGATAGGAATTCTTGTATTCTGAAATATAGAATGTATTTACAGTATATATTTTATTTTATGGGCCTTCACATTACAATTGGGTGCTACCAAACCCACAATATTTAACTAGGTGAATAATAGATTGGATAGTGGGTTAAATGCATTATGGAATCAGGCCCTTGGAGTATGCCCAACCTCTACGTATCACTCAGAGACCAAGTGCATCCCTTCACTATGGAAAAAAATATGCACAAAGTGCTAAGAAAGTTCTTTTCTATTAAAAATGCCTAGAGTTTTGCTTCAGTTTCATATCAATTTATGAACCAAAAACATTGAATGTAACTAGTCCTGCCTCCAGCTACAAGTATCTTTTCCTTAACTCCTTTCCTTCTGCCTACCTTTTAAAAAGTATTATAAAGCTACATTATGTTTTGTTAAAAAAAATATTAAAGCAACTATTCTACAGATTTAGTCAAGGCTGGCCAGTAAGGCTTATTATTGGTTTGTAAGTGACACCTACACATTCACTATTTTCTGTAATCCAAAGCTTCCCAGATGTCTTTGACTTCTGCTCCTATTATCCTCAGCTTTTGGCCATGCAGGTGTAAGTATATGATAGTCTGGATTCCCAATACGGATGGGCTGTATTCATGAAGCAATGAGGCAGCAAACTATGGAAAGTTTGATGGAGGGAAAGAGAGTTAAGAAGGCTCCATCCTAGTGATTCCCGGAATATATCTATACTGATGCAAATAGTTTTTAGATTGGCAAGATTTCTGTCTATAGGTAAGGAACAATAAAGGAAACTGCTCTGAATTAATTCCATGTATCTCTTTTGTTTTGGAGGCCTTATAACAGACTAGGATTAAGGAAGATGAACTCTATATGTCCAGAGGGCATCAAATTATTGAAGACTCATGAAAGTACCATTGGATTTTATTTATAATTCAATTAAATGCTTGTATTTTCTTGCAGTATGTTTTGCAACATCTTTATTTTTACTTTCAGCAATGAACCAACTATTTTATAAATATAAAGAAAAGTCTTTCTTCCTTCAATTCCAACTTTTGCTCTTTCCCCTATTGCCAAGGGTCATAGTAGTGAGGTGGTAAAAATGTAAAAGTTTGTTCCTATATTGACAACTCGGAGCAAATTATATCAGGGCAAAGATTTTGTTATGAAAATTGATGCAATTTGATGATGCACAGGAGAAGAAGTAAACATTTTTAATGATAGTAGTTAGCTCTAAGTGCAGAGCAGGCAGAGGAATTCAGCACAGATTAAAGAAGATTTATCTGTCTGCTATTCATAAAGAGCTCTATATATCTCATCATATTTTATGCATATCCAAAAATATTTTTCAGGGTTTGCTGAGATGGCAGCTTAATCCATACTGACCACACAGGTGTTGAATGAAAAGGAGGAGAAGAAAAAGTAAAAGAGTTTCTGTAATAGTTTAACTGGTGCTAATGTAAATACCAGCACATCCTTTCATAGTTAAGGTGAATAGACTTGAATAGACTTTCTTTCCTGTAGTCTTTTGCTGTCTCATATGCTATAAAAGCTGCCTTGTATTAGATTTAGGTTTTTGTCTTTTTAGACCAAAATCTCCATGACAAGCTGTGACTATCAAGATTCTTAGTAAGAGAGCTTCCCGGTATTCACTACTCAATTGTTAGCTGAACATGTCAAGGTTTGAACCTTATGCAAGCAAAATGGGTTCTGCAAGCTAAACCCTCTTTCTAAACTTGATTGCTTCTCCCTCAATAAGTTCTGCATTGCAATTCCTATGGTATTACTCAGCCAGCCTAACCAGCAGCAGGTGATTGTAGGAAGTAAATAAAACAGCTTGCTTATACTGTTGTCAATGGTAATTCACTCTCCCCTAACCTGGCCAATTATAGATCATTTGATACTACATTTACTATACTTTCAGGCTAGTAAATCCAATAGATAAGGAATTCCTGATTGGGAAAGGGTGTAGAACTTGTTACTGAGTGATGGCAGATATACTATCCCATATCTTCAAATCTACAAATGCAACACAGCTCACTGAAGCAATGACTTATTTAGTGGCAAACAAGAAAAAAAAATTGATAGTGGTTCCTTTTGGCTGTACAAAAGGATCCTCAGAAGCTATAAATGCAACTGTATAGTAATCTAATTGAGGACAGAGTCCCTGACCCATCCCTATACTTTTTCTGCCTCATTTGTTCTTCAATACATCTTTGGGAGTGAAAAGTAAAAAATCTCAACAGCAACATAAAGATGAGCTTCTTTGTATTCTGAGCCTAGAAAATAGGTTAGCCCACCCTGGATTCATACAGTACTATCTGACTCAGTTAGGTAACCAATAATTATCCCAAGTACTCTGAAGTTATTTTGAACTAGGTTTTGAGCCAGAAATGACCAGATTCTGTATTTGCTAATGTTGTGACTCAGGAGCAAATTTTGTAAAGTGAACCAATGTGTATTTGTGAGTAATGATAGGCAAACACAGGAGTTAATGATGACATATGCAAGATGACCATTGAACAAATGTCAGAACATATATACTTCTGTCAGCTGTTGGGACTTAATAGTGAGAACATATCATGTATGTATGTCACCATTTTGATATCATCATGATTTGTTAAAGATGCCACTGTGGGCAATCTTAAATGTTAATGTTTCTGAGGCAAAGATTATTGATAGGGAATTTTTATAGGATGAATAAATGAATACTTGCTATCATACACACACAAGTAACTTTTTTGATTGCCTTCAGCCAAGCTTCTGTGAATAGGGCCTCATTTGATCTTCAACCTTAGGATATTGTGAGGGGAATTGCAGAAGAAGTGCTGTGTAAACTGCCTTGAGCTTTTGGAGAAAGGGTGGAATATAAATCTAAATAAATAGACTAAATTTGCTACTTGTTCAGTTAATCTAAGCAGATAAATCCAAAGAATCACTGGAGAAAACCATTATATAGTTTTTTTATACTTCACTGTGAAGAATTAGTACTTATGGGAAGTGTATAAGCTTTGACTTGGACTATTGATTCTTTTTGTTGTTATTTCTCAGCAACTGGTGCATTATCGTTCTTACTTCATAGCAACAAATATACTATCATGCTCCCAGGTGTGGAAGGATAAACTCAGCTAGAAACTATATACTTATATTTCAGGGAATAGTAGCTATAAAAAAGTAGTTGATTTTTTCTGAAACAGTGAAAAATGCAATTTTTACTATTCAGGAATCAAATCCTCAATGATCTTCTCACTTTCAGAAAAGGAGATTTGGATTTCCATTTATGTCTTGTTCCCAAAGAAACAATTCATGATGACTTTTTGTTTACATTCTCTGCATTCTGTTCTGTAGTTCAGATAACTCCACCAAATAAGGCTGAAGTCTTCTAACTGCCAATGAGTACTAGGATACAGTGCCTCTGAATTTGCAAGTACTATACCACATGATTTGGCTACCATGACACCCAGCGATTGACATCCCTTGCTCCAGGACTATTTTTTTAAAAAGTAAACGAATAGCTATTATAAGAACTTATGATTTCTGATAATTCATATCTCAGTGTTGTGAAGAAACATTGAGATATTTTCTTTAGTCTCCCCCGATTGCATAAAATTTTTAACTATCCTTTCAAGAATATTGTGTATATAAACAATGTAATAAATGACTAAACATCTTTAAAACTTTCAGTTTTTATTTTTGGTTTTAAATACCCACATGTTTAAACAATTAATAAAACATTGCTCAGTAGAATTACATTTCATGCATCATGTATAGCCTATTTAAAGAGCCAGCATTGCCTATTGTGGGAGATGCTGGACATTGTCATATGTCATCCATTGGTCCAACACCCCACCTTGAAATGAGAATAATCTAGAGATGAAACTTAAATAAAAAACCAAAGTACTAACAAGTCCACAGATTATTATTGTTTTCTTAATTTTTCACAGAGAACTTTGTTCTAAAATTTGGCTTATGTTTAATAAACTATAATATGAAAAAGTCTTATAATAAATCAATATTTCTCACTGTTGTTTCTATTGAGATAGATTAACATAGATGGATGCCAGTATGTATGAATTTTATATGCAGAGAAAAAAAACCTTTTTTCAGCTCTTTTGTCCTTGTTTCCCTGATTTTGTCTGTTTATGTTTTTACTGTAGTAGAAAGACCATTTTTGTTAAAGGCCCTTGTGCTTCCATGGATTACAAAAGCTACAGATCATTTAGCAGATAAAAAAGCAACAACAACATTGAAATACCAAGAACATAGATACCAAGAATGGATACTGTACATTCATTTAGGTATAAACAGATTTTCAAAAGCATAGTGGGTTTCAGAATGGTTGACATAATTCTGACACTGATTCAAGGATGAATAAAAACACATATCATCTACATTCCTGTTTTCTTTTTCAAATTCCTCAATTGATTTTTAAAAACCTTTAACTGACTTAATTAAAAAAAGGAAAACTGTTTGACTTTTATGGTTTAATCCATCATTAATATTTTGTAGGAACAAGACCTATTTTAGCAGTCCAATCTTGATGACTGAGGAACTTGAATTCAGAGACAACTTGAACATACACTTGAAGCCTTGGTGCTATTATTCTTTTAATTCTGGATTTTCTTTTGTTTTCATTTAAAGAAGTTTTATTACATCTTTCTTATTTATTGTTGCTAGCTGCCCAGCATTCATCTATAAGTTATGAGGCATATACATTTTCTAAATAATTAAACATTTTAGAGTATTATTTATGTATTATTACAGGGCTGTATTTTAGATTTCTAGCTGTAAAAGAAGAATCATAATATACTTTGGATTTTTTTTTCATGATGAAGTCTATATTTTGACTTAGCCTTATCCATCAAAGAGCCAGTTGGTTGGAGTATAAATAAGTACATTCTTTAGAGCAGTCAAGCTTTCTTTAACTTGCACATTTTCAGGACTTAGTTATCTTATTACAATGAGAATTGGGAATAACCCAGTCTAGTTCTGCCTTCTCTCCAGTGATGCAGAGATAATTATTTCCGTAATGATCTCATGGAATCCTTACACATTCTGAACCATTTTCTGATTTAAAACTATGATTAGTAGTTTAGTATTAAACATTCCTGGTATATTAGATTAAAAAAAAGAAGCACAAAATTAGTCAATCCCAGTAAAAATTAAAATAGGTAGTTATTTTAAATTCACGTAATACTGAGTACCACAAAGAACTAGCATGCAGCTTGTTTCTGCTAGGGAAAGGTACACATGCATTTTAGTGTAAAAAAGAATTACCAAAGTATCTGTAATTATATGCCTATCTAGCTGTCTGTACATTCTGTAAGCATTCTGCTAAAGGGTGAAATGTTACTTCAGTAAATAATATCAGCCTTGATGGTCCTCAGCAGTGGTGGGTTTCAAATTTTTTTACAACCTCTTCTGTAGGTGTGGCCTGCTTTGTGGGAGTGGCTTGCTGGCCATGTGACTAGGTGGGAGTGGCTTGCCAGCCATGTGACTGGGTGGGAGTGGCTTGTTGGCCATGTCACCAGGTGGGAGAGGCTTGCCAGCCATGTGACTGAGTAGAAGTGGCTTGGCAGTCATGTGACTGGGTGGGCATGGCCAACTTGTAAAATGTGGTGAAACTCACTTAACAACACTCTTGCTTAGCAACTAAAATGTTGGCTCAGAGACTGGCATTTGAAGAATGCAAGTCTTAAAGCTGTCAAGTTACAAGACCCTTGCATCCCTAACCCTTTAGAAAAAAAAACCCAGAGGTGTTCAAACTTGACAGCTTTAAGACTTGTGGATTCCCAGAATTCCTCCTTTCGCTCTTCATTTTGATGATGTGCAATCGGGTGGGGGAGGGAGGGAGCTGGAACCAGTTCTAAATGGCACTGTAGATTCGTGGAACCTCTTCTATAGAAGAGGTTAGAACTGGCAGGAACCCACCCCTGGTCCTCAGTATACCAATATCAATCCAAGTGCTCATGATTGGTTTCTGAAATGGTTTATATGACTACAACGATCTGTATAGTATTTGGGGCATCAGCAGGAGTTTGGTTCTAAGGCTCAGTTCTAACTGCATTATTTATTCATCCTTTACAATTATTTTCATGATTCTGCTGAAGTGCAGAGATGATTGTAGTCATGTTTGATCACTTGTGCAATATGAACGTATTAACTTATGAGGAATTAACTTATGAGAGTTAATTCTTTATTAATCACATTTTTACAACCATTCAAGGGGGATTCTGTAAAGTATTCCAGTTCTACAGCACTGGTCCACAGACTCCTGGGAGTTCATGATGTCATCTTAGGGGGTCTTTGATGAAGGCTTGAAGAAATGTTATGATTTAAATCTTGAGCTAAGGTTTGGTGACCTGTGGCCGTGGTCCGTGACCACAAAAGATATTTAAAGGAGGTCTGTGGTGAAGAAAAGTTTGAGAACTACTGTTCTACAGTTCACCATCTTGATTCTTTTTCTTTCTACACTCTTCACTCCTCTCTGAATTCTCCTGATATTGAATTATTTATAAAAAGAAGCATTCAAATAAATTATTTGTCCTTTTTATTGGCCAATGTGTAAAATGAGGTTTGATCCATTAATTGTTATATCTAACAAGCTAAAGGAACATATTTTAACATGTTACATCTTTTGCTAAGTGCAAGCTCACTGTACTTCTAAAACCTGATGTATGTAAATGTAATATAAAGTATTATTTTAAAAAGAGGGTATAGGACAACTTAATATAATAAAAATTGATTTTGATGGCATAAATGAGTATAATTTAAAAATAGAAAGTTTGCAAGGCAGTTCTGGTCAGACACAAGACCTATTTTGGAAAATGGGTGATTGTGTTCTTTGTTGGACTGATTATATATGTTATCAATAGAAAAGAATGATTATGTATGTTTGATTATGTATATTCACAATATTATCTGCAAAACAACTATTGGTGGTGTGCCCACAAAACCTGGCCGAACCCTAAATAGCTGGCATGTAAAGAAAGCCAAAATGCATGGGTGCCAATGTAATTGTGTCCTGCACCTTCTGATCCACCTACAGCTGTTGTATTTAGAAAAGAAGGGTAGGTAGATCAAAATAATCTGTTTTTTCCCTTCTCTGGTTTTTTTTTCTAAACTTTTAGTGAGTTATAAATGAACTATCGTTATAGTTAATTTTACTTTGATATAGTTTTAGGGGAAAAAATCATTTCGCATCCTTAAAAGTTAAGGATGTTATTCAAGATTGCAGATTGAAGAGTTGTTAATCCTTGTCATCTTTCCTGAGAAATTTCTAACACTACCAAAAAAGGGAAACTTTTATATCTAGCTAGTTAATTTAATTTAAAATGCATACATTCAATTTAAAATTGATATACTTTGCAAATATTTATCTATTGAAAAGTTTTATTTATTATTATTTATTTATGACTTATTCTCAGCTCACTTCAGGTTAACAATACAATAGCAATAAAGAAGAACAGACATCAGGAAACAGCTAGAAAGGGCAGATATATTTCCATCACCCACACCATTAATTCTTGACTTATGACCACACTTAAGCCCAACATTATTTGTTGCTAAGTCAAATATTTTTAAGTGAATTTTATCTCATTTTATGACCTTTATTGGCACAGTTATTAAGTGGATCCCTGCACTTTTTAAGTTAGTAATGTAATTAAGTGAATCTAGTTTTCCCATTGACTTTGCTTGTCAGGAGGTCACAAAAACAGATCACATGATCCTGGAACATGAAAACCATCATAAATATGAGCCAGTTGCAAAATATCTAATTCTGATCATGTGACCATGGGAATTCTGCAAAGGTCATAAGTATGAAAAATGGTTATGTCACTTTTTAAAAAAATGCTGTTGTAACTTTGAATGATCACTAAAGGAACTTTTGTAAGTAGAGGACTATTGTACTAAAAAGCCATGGATGTTGAAAAATTTTCACATTATGTATTAGATCAATTAATCCAACTTAAATTATAAAGATATTTTCTCTTTGCATCATTTAAAATTAGGAGAGGAATAGAATTGTAAATTACATATTTGAATGTGAATTCTCTGTACACAAAAACTAATAAAACAAGATTAGAATACCTTCTTGACATCACTAAACAGACTCTGCTGTATCAGAATTAATTGAAATAAGTGATTTCTCACTAACCAAGCATGGTATAGCCCAGATATACAAGTTTCAATTTTCGTTCTGATATGTCCAAAAGTTGTGTTCAGTGAGAAAGACAATCTTGCTCACCAGATAATTATTTTGGTTTAAATCCAGTTATATTGTATTGTTTTGTATTACATTTGATGTTGTAGCCTATGAGCACACATGCAAAGATAAGCACACATTATAGCTTTTCTTGGATTTAATTTTTCTCTATATTTCTAGGATCTTCAGGTTTTAATGGTACACATCATGATTTGTCTATATCTATTTTGCCTGAATTGGGATATTTGCATTGTGTAGATGAAAATTCAATTGCAATTTGGTAGCCATCACATCACAGCTCCAAGTTATTTTTACACAAACACATCAACACAAACACACCCATATCATTCAATGATAGCTACTTCAATAGGACATTTAGGACTGTCATCTTGACTTTTCTAGTTTTTTTCTCTTTTTCTAAACAGGCATCCCTGTTGGGAAGAATCAGCAACAATGTGCTGGAGAACTGTACTATTCCTCTGGAACAGCTATCCTGGGATTCCCTGAAAAGTTTCCTAAAAATACCCCTGTATTTTATTTTTCAAGACAGAGCACCTAGGAATGAACCATAAGAAATAATCTTAAACTTTTAACTATTTTCATCATTCTAATCATAAATGGAAGGTCATTATGCCACACAGGCGAGTCTTGTAAGCGGGGTCATAGCTAAGTTGTGATAGCAAGAAGGTTAGCATACTTCTTTAATTGCTGTGAAGTCAGTTTGTTTCAGTTCAGGAGTTAGCTATTGTAAGAATCCCATGTCAATAATGCATGCTGTGAAAACAATATGTGGTGATGATAAAAGCAACTCTTCAGATGACATGGTGATGACAGAACTGTCTGGATATAACATGTTGTTTTCAAAAATGATACATCATAAGCATAAATAATATAGCTCATCTCAATTTTTTTATCATCTGTGTGAAATAAAATGTAATTATAACAGATTTTTAGGTACCAGGTGGCTGGGATTTTCTATTCTACCAGGTGGTACTTGTGGATATTTTCTGACTGCACCATTTTATATTCATATATTTCAGTGAAAAAGTTATCCTGTGCCCTTTGCAGAATGTTTACAAAGGCCCAGTCTCTACCTTCATCATGTAGCCCTTGGTTATTCACTATGTCACCAGTACAGAAGATAAATTATATTTTTCACATAATAGGCTCCAGAAAATGACATATTTCTTACAAAAGTGAGGTGTTTGTGAGCCAAATGGGGGCTATTTTTGACCCAGATGTCCTGTTCAGATGAAGGAATCTGGTGGCTGGGGTTTTTGATAGATGAAGAATAACCTTTTGGGGAATATGTGACAATGAGGGAAGTATATAAAGTAAATCAAAATTTCAAGGAAATGCTCTTTCCCTCATGGCATATATTCCTGTTTGGAGATCTTCGTGACATCTCTTTGTAAAGTGGAAGGGAAGGAACCCCCTAAAGCTTAAAGAGTACAATTTATGTTAATAAATGTAGTTACCTTTTATAAGTACTAAATTCCTTATTTGCCACTTTTTAAATATTTCCACAAACATGTGAATTTGGGGAAACAGGCTATAAGTAGTACCATTTTTGGTACTACATTTTTGTCTGCTAGGCCAAATAGTAGAGCTAAAATGTGCTATTCTTTTTATGGTTTTGTCCTAAGGGCTTGTGCAGTCTGTGATGAAAAATCAGTTATAATTTTTAAGCCATTTTTCCTTTTACAAGCCAGAAAATCATGCTAAATTAAAAACAATAAACCGTGTTGTGGTTTAGCACCTTGAATGAACCAACCCACGTAAACTTTATTTATTTTCCTCTTACCAACACTATCATTACAAAACATATTGATTGGGATTGCATAGTTTGCTTGACTTTGAATTACAAGCTAACAGAAATGTTCTAGCTTTGACAATACATGAACTACTTACATCAGTTGATGCCATACAATATTGTAGGGCTAAAATGTGGTTTCTTAATTTATGACTCCTGTGTTTGAAATCATAAGCTATTTTTTTGAAATCCTAAGACTCTGAGTCACTGCATCTGCAAGTTATAAGGATGTGACTTCCCTTTCTAATATGGTCTTTCTTTCTTCTCTAGATTTATATCTAATCTTTAGTGCAGCCTACAAAGAATAAAATCACGGTACAAAAATTTATGAAACCAGCAACAAAAGTTACATCAATACCGTTTATAAGAAAAAAGATAAAACCAGTCAGTAGTCATAAAAACTAGTACAAAGAAGTATAAAAATTAGTAGTCCTGATAAAATATGTCAGGTTTAACAGCCCTTTTTTTTTTTAAAAAAAAAGAGCCAATAGGTAAATCTCCAAAACAAGGTAGGACATAATCACTTTCAGAATCTTTATTTGTGTGAGGAACAAGTTATTCTTCTTCTGGGAAAAATGGAAGAAAAGAGAAGAAGAGGAAGACCAGAGGCAAGGACTCAGTTACAGTGCAATGAGTGAACCATTGGAAAACCTAAAAGATCAGATTATAGATAGATCAACATGAAGAAATCCATCTAGACATCACAATCATCTCAATGGCACATAATCATCATCAACCATCACAGCAGAAGATTTTAAAATATTCCTAATGTATTATTTTTTAATGTTTTAGTTCTGAACTGTGCTTTACATTCTATCATCCCTTTAAAATCCCTGTTCCTCTAGCTTTTCTTGGCTTGATGGAAAATGACTGTTGGTTTTGTTTATTTGCTATGGTACTTCATCTATTGCCCTGCTCCAAGTTTGAAGGCAACTTTGCAGGTTCTAATTCATGTACGTGGAGTAAGGTTTTGATCACACAATTGTAGTCACCTTCCTGAATTTTTTTCTGGAAATCCCTCCATTCTTGAATGCACATGCTCAAGAAGAGTGGTGACTGCATTTAATTGCTTTTAAAAATTTCTACAAAGCTCTAGTACTATGGCACCTATATCCATTTTGAAAGAATTTTACATAGAGTTTAGTTGCAGTACAAAGCATTGAATTAATTTAAATGGGATAGGATAAGCACTAACTGAACATAGATTCTTGTCTTGACCATTTGTGTATACAAGGATGCCAAATATTGTTACAAGGGTGCATATGACCTTATCACTCTATCCTTGGATTAAGTTGAGTTGACAGATTCCAAGAAATATAATGGAAATAACTCCATGAATTTAACCCAGCAGAGTCTAGGTTGGTAGAAAAGAGGCCAGCACAGTCCAGGTTGGTAAAAAGGAGTTGTTTTTTTAAATAACAATTGAAGATATTTCTTTCTTTGTCCTAGAAAAAACACCCATATGTGAGCTATTTGAAACTGTTGACCTTCTGAGAAAACTCACATATTTATGGATTGATTAAGAAAGGCTCAGAAATCCTGTACATTTTACTGAACCTGAACCAAGAGAATTGAGAACAAAATAAAATGATGTATTCAATGTGTATCATATAATAGCTTGTTGTTTCCTTTCAAACTATAGTAAATAACTGGGGATATGATCCTGAGTTAGGATACCAAACATAGATAGTAAAAGCTTAAAAATTTATTCCATTGCCACTTTCCTTAAATAATTCTTCTCCCAGGTAATATCTGCAAAAGATCTACTGCAAATCCAGAACAGAATAGAATTGTAGATTTGCCTTCCATCCTTCTTCTCTTATATGATTTTGTTTTTTGCTTTGGACACAAGAAGAAAAGCTATGTTTCCTAATAACTTGAGCTACTCTGTAAGTATTCAGATCTATTACAGCATATCATGCCAACTCTGCAATGCTTAGGACTTTCTGACAATGAAATGTCTTTTCATAAATGAATTTATATTTTACCTTTCTTTTTGGTCAGTCACCAATAGAAGTACAAAGTATAGAATAAAATTCTTATAATTAAAATAAAAGTTAAAGCAATTAAAAATAATGAAATAGATGATATTTTACTAGCCGTATAAATACTGGGAGATGGGAGACAAATGTATCAGCTTAGAAGCCTGGAAGACATAGAGGAGAACACTTTTTCCATATTTCCAAAAATCAAGATTCTGGAAATGGCGCATCTTCCGAACAAATTCTTCTATTAATGGAAGTAGACTAATGGGGATAGTTCATAACTGGAGAGTTATCCTTCATATAATATGTGCTTTAGCCCTTCAGACCTTTAAAGGTAATAACAAATATATTAAATTGTGCTCTGCAGGCAACTGGAAGCTGCTGCAGCTTTCAGATTACTGTATACATTATATGATTCCTACACAGTGAATGGTCAGCTGTCTCTCATCTGCATGTTCAGCCAGTTGCAAATTTGGGATACTTATTAGAGTAGTACAGGTAATACTTGAGTTATGACAACAATTGAGCCAAAATTTATGTCGCTAAATTAAACATTTGTTGTGAGCAAGCTCCATTTTACTACCTTTTTTTCCACAGTTGTTAAGTGAATCATTGCAGTTGTTAAATTAGTAACACAGTTACTAGCTTCCCCATTGGCTTTGTTTGTCAGAAAGATGCAAAAAGGGATCACATAGTCCTGGCAGACTGCAGCTGTCACAAGCATGAACCAGTTGCCAAGCATCTGAATTTTGATCAAATGACCATGAGGATGCTGCCCTGGTCATAAGTGTGAAAAACTGTCATAAATCCTTTTTCAGTGCCATTGTAACTTCAAGCAGTCACTAAATGAACTGTTGTAAGTCGAGGACTATCTGTATTTCAGAAAAAACTTTGCAGCAATCAAAATAGGTTGTAACCAAAATATGGATAAGTGTACTAAGCTCAATTTGCACAGAAAAGCTGCAATTGTCATTCTAAATACAGTTCTGCAAATGTAATCCTTGTCACAGCCACCACTTGCAAATACAGTGACATCTGGAACATTCCTAAACTACAAAATTACTCTGAGGGAGGGCAGCACCATCTCAAATAAGCTTTATCTCTATCCTGAAGACAAACCCTTTCCTTATTAATACCACCTCCATTTTCTCTGGATTTGATTTTTCTCATGCAACATGTTTAGATTAGATAACTTTCAGGGATTTTGGTTGCTTTCTCACAGTTTGAAAAAGATAATGGTAGGTTAACTGTCAGCAGCATATATAGTATATACAGAATACAGAATTGGAAGGGACTTTGGAGGTGTTCTAGTCCCATTTCCTGTTCAGGCAGGAAGCCCTATACCACTAATGGTGAACCTTTTCAGCACTGAGTGCCAATAAGGTTGTGTGGAAATGTTGCACAATGCTTAGCGGGGTCGCAATCCTGAAAAGCAGAACTTTTGGGTTCTAGCATGCATGTGCACCCGAAACCCAGAAATCAAACTGGCATGGCTTTGCATGCCAGGTAACATGGTTTCAATGCCACCTTGGGCATGTGTGCCATAGGCTCGCCATCATGGCCCCATACCATTCCAGATTGGTTGTCCAATTTCTTCTAAAAAAAAACTTCCAGTGTTGGAGCATTCACAACTTCTGGAGGCAAGTTGTTGCACTGATTAATTGTTCTCAGGAAATTTCTCCTTAGTTCTATGTTGCTTCTCTCCTTGATTAGTTTCCATTCCTTGCTTCTTGTCCTGCCTTCAGGTACTTTGAAGAATACGTTGACTCCCTCCTTTGTTGCAGACCCTTAGATATTGGAACACTGATATCATGTCACCCCTAGTCCTTCTTTTCAATAAACTGGACATATCCAATTCCTGCAACCGTTCTTTATGTTTTAGCCTCTAGTCTCCAGTCTCCAAAACACCTTTGTTGCTCTTGTCTTTGATCTTTCTAGAGCCTCTACATCTTTTTTACATTGTAGTGACCAAAACTGGATTCAGTATTCCAACTGTTGCCTTACCATAGCATTATAAAGTGGCATAAGGAATCTCACTCCAAAATTCTGGATATTAAACATCATAAGCAGCAAGACATAGCTCTGCTGGATTCTGTAGTTCAAAAAATAAAATAAATAATTCTCTAAATGAAAGGAAATAAATTGCAAAATAATTCCTCAAAGCCCAGTTCTTGCAGATGGACAAATGAATGCCATATTTAATACCATTGAAAGCTGCTGAGAGATCTAAGAAAAATACAGGGGACCATAATCAAGTTTTAGGTGTAGCTGTCAACTTCCACAATTTGGTCAGTTAGAAAAGAAAGAGACGTATTCTTAGTCAAAAGTACATTTTACTAAAGCCAAGTGGTTATAGAAGAAGCAAAACTGGATCTGAAATTTTCATATGCCCAAAGCATATGGTTAACATTCCCTTGGTCCCATCCAATTACGTGCTAACAAATTCTTTGGGTAACAGTCCTGTCTTAATGGGCTGGAATCTGGATGGTTCTACATTCCGTTGTGTGACCTTGGACCCTTGTGTGACCTCTGTGGTTTTTATGGGATGGCACAATATCTACATTCCTCATTCCAACCATCCCCTTCTTCCACCCACTGCTAATTCTCAGTACTCTAAATAAAGCCACAAGTTGCAGCTCAATTTATGAGGCCACAAGTTCTAAGAATGGAAATTTTAAAAATGTCATATAGATACAAAGATCTTCCAAGATCTTTGTATCTATATGACAAGATCTTTTCCTTTTAAATTCCTTTCTTAAGTATGAAGGAATACATCATGCACTCAAGAAGGAGCCATTAATTTTTTAGCTATTAGGACAATTCCAACAGAGCTGATTTTATCAGCTACGAAAGGCAAATCTTGAGCAAATGGTGGCCTCTTTATTACGCCTCCAATATTAGATCTCAAACTGAAGTGAATGAGATCAATTTTATCTGCAATAAATGATGATAACTGGATATGGTAAATGAGTGGTTTCCTCCTCCAATAACTTGATGCAGGAGATGTTGCATAGACAGTCATAATTAGTCTATTCTATGCAGGTTCGTTATTTATTTATTTATTTTTGTTTATTAAATTTATTTGCCACCTATCTAATAGATAACCAATTAGAAAGAACATAATAGTACAACAGCATAATTGCCACAAAAGAAAAATGGATGGGTAGAGAGCAGAGAACAAGGAGGGGGAGCCCACCATCAACCTACCTCCAATATGGAATTCCCTCATTTGGTCTCTATACCAACTAGCAGAGCCAGGTCTTTAGGCTTCTGCTGAGGAATAAGAGGGCAGGGGCAGATCTTAGGAGATGATGTTCCAAAGGGCAGATGCTGTAGTGGAGAAGGCTTTTTCTCTGGACAGAATTCCTCAGACAGAATTCTTTGACTGACAGGATCCAAAGTAGGTCCTTCCTGCTGGAAGGAGTAAGAAGGGCTTTTTCTAGTGGGATGATGTGGTTCATCAGGTAGCCTGTATCTAAATATGGAGAAATGAATCCATTTGCTGCATTTCCTGTTTCAGAGTAGGAATGTGATAGGACCTATACAAATGAATAATAGTCTATTGCCACATATTTTTCCTACATGCTTCAAGTGTTTACTTATCCAATTCATATCAAATGAGCCTTACTACGAGGAATACTTAAGCATTACAATATGAATCACTTGGGCCCTCTCAGAATTCCGCAGATTGGCCTTGACTTTAAACAATATCACCAACAAAATCCCCAAATGTTTTTAGAAAACTATCCAAGTCTATCAAGCACAATTTTAATTGGCCCGTCACTCCTGTACAGCTTTATAGTAGCTGTCCCCAACATACACATAGAAAATTGCTACAGAAAGATTCTTTGCTTTGATGCCGGCACCAGCTAGAGAGGATACCAAATTCAGTGCAAGACCTGCTACATATACATCTGATACCAATTGGGAAATAGCCATACTTTTCATCATAAATATTAAATTATGAATCATTCTGACTCATCATGAACATTAAAATCTCCCAATTTTTTATAGTAACTTGGTAAAAATAATCCTGGTTAATTTAATACTTTTAAAAAAGTGATTCTAGTGCAGCAAACTTTTAATCTTTCTCTTCCCCAAGCTTCCTCTTTTTGCAGTAACTATCAAAAAAGCCCAGAAGCTCAGTCACACCTGCTTGAATTACATCAAGTGCATACAGTACACGCCTGTGTTCACATCATGTCACCATTAAAAAGGGCAGGGCTCATTTTTAAAAAACAACAACGATGTGGTCATCACAATGGTGATATTGAACATCTGCCTATTTTTTTTTTAAAGGAGAGACATCTCTGATTGGGTGGGATAACAGTGAAGAAGGATATTGGAGGATATTCTAGTCATAGAACCTGATTTTATTTCCTGTTATTTTCTTTAAAATTGCATGTGATTATTTGCCACAATTGCTTTGGCTTTAAAATAAGTTTTGCTCCCTGCTGGTTTTTCTTTTCTTTTTTTAAAAGAACAGAATATTTAGATATTGCCCTGGAAATAAAATTAGACACAGGTCAAGAAGTTCTGCCTATGCGAATACAAGTTATTTAAGAAGACATCTTCTGAAATATTTGATTTAAAGACATACAGTATGGCTACTTCAAATATAAGGAAGTGCTGGAAAATAGGGCAAATAAAATTGATACATTTTAAATATAATCTCCAGACAGATTTAAAAAAAAATAAGATATAAATATAAAATCAGGCTTATTTTCTTTATTAATTATAGCATGCTTCATCAGTGCTACATTCTCTTTTGAACCAGCCTGGATCATTTACAAAGAGTATAAAAAGCATACTTTAGATGATTTTTAGCAGAAAAGTGATAATGTACCTGCTACATGCTTGGCTGAAATACTTCTCACAATTAATTGTATTAAAAAGAAATGCATCTCAACAATTGTCTGGCTTATTGCCCATCACCAGAGCCCATAGAGCACAAATTCAAAAGCTTTCTATCAAGTACTTTCATGTTATCATATTAACTATACATATGATGCTTTTCTCTTTCTCCTTCCATTGCTCTTTAATTTTATCTTTAAAAAAAAATAGTAATAAAAAATCTTCCTACCAACAAATACAAAATGGAGATAAATACAATACTTTGAAAAGCATGCATCCAGACGAGGCTTTCATAAAACCTACCAGGCCTTTAGTCCATCATATATTTGCATCTGCATCCCAGCCTACTTTCTAATCACTACTTTTTGTTCCAATTGCAAACTGAGGGGGTGGAAGCAATGAGATTCTCTGCTAAGCGCCAGTAAAACAAGTGTGTTTTCTACAGCTGGCGAGCACTGCACACACGTTAACGGTGCCTTATGGCAGTGTTCAATCAAATGAGTCCATAAACTAAAAATAATCACCCTAATACTAATACCTCTTATTCTTCATTGTTGCCGGTCGCTATGGTGCAGCATTTACTGTGAAAAATTAACCGCCATTATTACCCTCTGTATGACTCTCTTTCTTTGCCTCTTATGCTCCCCCCCCAGTATGATCTAATTGTAGAATCCACACCTGTTCTACCGTTCTATAGAAGCCTCTTTCGATGAACGCTGACTTTTAAACATACACACAAACACGCACCCCTACACACACACATCACTATTCTCTAAGGTCTTCAGCCAAGAGGAAAAATCAGATATAGAATAAGGCTGACCAGAAAATAATATTGTGCAGTGTTCAGGAAAAAAAAAAGAAAGAAAGAAAGCCTGTGTTTTGTGGTCATTGGAAGATTGCTGATGGGTGCATAAATAAAGCATGCTGGAACATCTGTTCTTTGTTGTGCATTCAGCTTTTTAATGTCTTCAAAGAGCAGCTCTGACGCATCACTGAATACCACTCCCCATTCTAGCAACATTTTACCAGAAAATAATAAACCTTCCTGGTGGGGTGCAAAGAGCCAAGGCATTCGGGCAATGCCATTAATTTGGAAATATTTCTTCTTTCTGGGATTTTAAATTCTCTTTCCCTTGAACTCAGTTCAAGTTTGGAAAGCAGGCTGGCATCCCTTTCTGTCTGTGCAATAAATCATCCTGAATATTCTCTTCCAACCTTTTTAAAAAGATTATTATTATTATTTTTGTTAGTTTAAAAAAATTATGTTAAAGTTTGTGGAGATTTTCCCTTGTATCTCCTTTGGTCAAATTCAACCAAGAGACATCATTTCTGTCATTTTCCCCCTTTCTTTAATGCCATAGTATTTATTTCTACCGATAAAATTCAGAGGCAGCATAGACCACCTGACAGTTTAACAATATTGGCTGGTGATACCGATACAGTGTATGAGGCAGGGAGAAATTAAAAACCACAGAGCCTAAGACTGAGGGAAAGCAGCTTGAATTCTAGAATAAAAATTTAGCAGTATGCATTTCTCTCACCACAGGCAGTGAGGCTACTGAAAACGTCAGATGCATCCCTGGAGCTGTCAATGATGTGAAAGGATGAGAGGGCCACAAATCTTTGTAATGCCAGTGTGATTTGATATAATTGCCATGGAAGGTATAGCAACATAAAATGGCAGCTGAGAAATAGCTGTTCAGGGATCTGCATTATACAGAAAGGCATTTGCCCTGCTCTCCAGTATCAGAAGGGGAAAATTACTTAGTGACTTTTTCTTCAGCTTCCCTTTTGTTCCACATGTCGATTTAAAGATTGTGAAATACAGTTAGGTTCCAGAATGCCACATCACCAGCAATTATTTGAAGTTTTGTAGAAAGATTATATATTATTTTTCAGACGGCATGGGATACGGAGTTTGTCTCAATCCAGAACTGTCCAAGGTGTTTGCTGAATTCCTTGCAGAATTCCCAGCCAACATGGCAATCGGAAGGCACATCAGGCTTAAAGGGGCTGATCTGTCTTATTAACAATTTCAAGGGCTAAGCTAGTTGATTAATCTTTTTTATTAAACTCTCTGTGTGTGTAAATAAATCTGAATATCCCTTTGTAAATATCTGCAGAGCTGAAAGGCAGTTTTATAAACCAGACTAATCACAAATGCATATCTTTTGTTTGGTGGATGTAGAACTATGAGAAATAGCCATTGACTTTGAAAGGACAATTTTCCCTGCCTGGATGTGCAGCTTCCATAAGCTGCTTTCAGGTTTTTGGACATGTTTCACCACCCCCTCCTTAGGGCCATCAAGACATTCAAATGATCTATGCATAACAGTGGACAATATGCTAACAACTGTCAACCTTAGTTGTTATATCCTAATGTGTTACATTTCTCAAGAATTAATCACCATATTGGATTAAAAACAGTTAAATAGCTTCATGAAAAGTGACAGAATGCATACTTTGCCTGAAAAAGATCCAAGGATACTTCAGATAAATAGCAAAAGCTTGTTAAGTAAAATATTTATATCTTTCTCCTGGAGTGAAATTGCTTCTAATCAGAATGGACAATAATACATTAAATGAATAAAGAGAGTCACCTACTAGACTTCGTAGGTTTTGCCATAACTTTCTTTTACTACCCCACGTATCCTCTTAAAAAAATAATAAAACTGTAGTAAAAGAAGATATATAATATAATTCCAGGACGTTTCAAAACCACTAGACTATTCATTGTTGATTTACAGGATAATCAACACTAGATTTGATATGGAAAAAGGAAACTACATAACAATGTATAATAATAAAAATATTTAAATATGACCATTTTTTAAAAAAAATTCTTGTTTTTTTCTTTTGCACATACAAATGGTATTATCAATATTCCAATGTTTTATAATGCTTATTTTGGCTACATTTAATAAATAAACTATCCATAAATCTTAGTAAGAATGATTTTAATTTATTCAAGATAAGAAAATATACATCTGTGACATGCACTGACCAATGTAATCAAGTTGATAAATTTCAGACTAAAGTACAATAATAAGATAGGCTAAAATCATATGAATTAATGGCCCAAGTCTGAGAGGTCCAAGGATATTTTTGTTGTTTTGTTCAATCAAATTTTAAGATTAGAAATATGTTGCATGAGATTTAAAACAATCCACCATTTTAAAAGAACAGGCCATTCAAGTTATTATTTCAAAGATCACATATATAATTCATCTCAAGCTATCTACATATTTCAATTTCTGATAATGATGAATTGCTACTTTAAAAATATTCCATGAAAAGAGCCAATATTTTGACAAATTAGGAATTTCAGAATCTGAAGTTGCATCAGGACAGTTTAATTCTGATGCACTTTGTATATGGCAACAGTTACAAACATTTTTTCCCCGCAGGCTGTCTTTGTATCAGATAAGTATAAGAAGGAATAATTTCCAAAACCACACATATGTTTCAATTTCAATTATGTAGACCACATTTGCAATATTCAGTTTTAGAAAGTTGTTCCAATCAATTTAATAATGACTGAAGTAGAACACTGGTTTTGATGCGATTTATCATCACTAGGTCAGAGTATTGGATCAGGACTGATGGATATTCAAAAGTTCAGATTCCCATATAATATAAGGCAACTAAGTAGGTGACTTTTTACTGGTTTTTCAAGCTAACTTATCTCATAAATATGACACCAATTTGGGAACAGAAAAAATAAAATAAAAGCATATATATTATGTTGAACTATTTGGAGAAAAGTTGCCTTGGATATGTAATGATTCTTATAATGAGCTGAAACATTGACTTTGGTCAATTGAGGTCCTTATAGATGCTCCAATGGTTTCATGTCTCGTAAATAGGATCATGAATGAAAAGTTTCAACAAGCCTAAAAAATGATTTTTCATACCAAATCATTCCAGTTGATATTTGTTATAACTGAAATATCATGAAGATATAGTGCAAATGGTGTGAGTGTTCAGTACTTTAATTTTCAAGGACACAGATAAATCTTTATAAATAAAGATAAGTAAAAGTGGATTTGGAGGTTGTCATGAAAATGCCAATTGCAGTTATTCCAGGTATCTAAATAACCTGGAAAAATGAATCCAGCCTAGTATTCTCTTAGTATTATCTTCCCAAGTTTTCAATTAGAAACTTTTGCATTTTGTCTCACGATATATCTTCATTTTCCCAGTATTAGAAAATGTGAGATGAAAAAATAGTTAAGAATATACTAGATTGTGCAGCAATGGATAGGTTTACACTGAAAATTAAACAGAAAGAGGATGTAGAATATTATCAAACATGGAATTTATTTTACCAATGGTTGGAAAAATGGGGTGTAGATTAATTTGTAATTTATATTGTCAAGCAAATTAAATACCCAGACAACATGATGTCTATAAAGCACTAAGAAATGTATTTAATAGAACATCAATTTTATTTTATTATTTTAACATTTTGGATTTAAAGGATGCTGATGTAATCATCTATTTATCCTCAAAGTTTATTCCATAACCCTTTGGGGTTATATGCATTTATCTAAGAACAAATATCATTACACTAGACATGAACAAATCAGCCAGTTTTAGTTCCTTGCTGTTTCTTATTTTCTGGTCTCAGATTTGGTCTTGATGAAAAATCTATGCTAGTCTGGTCTATTTGCCTAAACTAAGCTTCACTGACATTAGCAGTATCACTGACAAAATCAAATACATGGATTTTGGATCTGTCTGATGTGGACACTGTATCCACTGGACACAGCTTCAGCACAATACTTTCTGCTTCATTTAATGCTGTTTGAATGGGAATATTGTTGTTAAGTCCTGTTGAAATGAAAAGAGGTTGTACTGTACAGCTTGGATGATTGTGTCCATGGGTCTCTTTCCAAGTTTGGACAATATATAAAAAGAGCATATTAAAGAAAAGAGCAGGATGGGGGTGAGAATATTATACACAATATTATACACACAAATCTAACACACAGTAAAGACGACTTTATATTCTAAACTAGCTTCTATTGTAAATTGTTCTACAGCTGGCAATTGTATCTATTTTCAACTGAATTTCAACATACTCATCTACTTTCATTGTGCTGACATGACTGAAAATCCAGTTAGATACATTTGTAATCCTTAATTTTTCCTTTAAATGTTAAAGACTCTAGGAACAGATTCAATGGCATTCTGAAACTGGGGAAATGATGAAGTAAATAGACTTTTGAAATAAATTGAAGACTGTGAGTCCCTAGAAAGATGTCCACAGAATGGGAGAGATTTATAGTTCAGCAGAGAACTAGTTAGAATAAGATGATATTCCAGCACCAAATTTCTAAGATGTACTATCTGTCTTTTGTTTTACACAAATAGTTTGCAGACCAGCATGAATGAATGGTAAAAATAACACAGAATACATTACTTAGTAGCTAGGATCTTAAGTTACAAATCTCTCTTTTTTCTCTATTAAATATTTATGCTTCAAAATGGAGACTATTAAGGAAGCAATTTTTCATAGGAAAAATAATCCCATACATTTCAGCATCATAATCTCAATTAGTATTTCACTCCTAGACTCCTGTTTGTTGATGAGGGATCTCTGATTCAGAAACAGGTATTTTTTTACATTAGCATTTGAAAAAGGATTACCCAAATTTTCCTTTTGCTCCATACCATCATTATCACAAGGAGAAAATAGAGTGTAGGTTGACAAAGAATATCTATAGTACTGGATTTTCACTCTCCTCTTTTTCCAGGATCCGTGAAGATTTCTGGCAAATGGGATTTCATTTTTTTTCTTTCCTAATGGGCTCACGGTGACAAGTGTTTACTAATTTTATATTCATTTGCATAGTGAGGACATCTTTTTATTTGTTTCCGTGTGTGTGTGTGTGTGTTCATACACACACACACACACACACTTCAGTTTGTGAATTCAGTTTTTATAATACCTTCCTGTAGGATCCTCCCATTATACTCTACTCAATTATCACAGAGCAAATGGTCTGCAGTCCAAATTTTCCTTAGTTATGTTTATGGAAAACATAACTAAGGAAATTATTACTTAATAATCAATCAGTTTAAATGAACCTTGGGAAATAAAATATTATTAGATAATAAAAGTGCCCTTTAAATCTTCATGGGGAAACTGTTGTTAGAAAAAAATACTCTTGGGATGACATGTTATTAGAAACTTAATACTAATTTACCTTGCATTAAAGACTAATTTTGAGTATAGATAACTTACTTAAAAGTTATCAGATTCTTGCTTCAATCACAATAAGTCTACCCCCCTAAACTAGCAAAACACATTGTTTTTAATTTTTCCTCATGACCATCCATAAGAATTAGAAAACATATTGGTCACTTAGTGGTGCACAGCTGCATAGTGCAATGAATTTATTTTTGGGAATGAAGAAACAAATGTTATTTGTATGCTAATCAAAAGCCAAGAGAAATCTGACAGTCAATTATGATCAGGAAGCATCATGCGCAATATTAAACTTTGTATATGTTTTAAAGAACATTACATATATTTAACTTCATTGTGATGTTCACATTTTATGATAGGGTGTTTGCATCTTATGATAACATGTTGAATAAATTTAGATGGGATATATAAATTTAAAATCCATGAATTCAGGGTCATCAATCTGGAGTGGAATTTCAGCTGAAGATGGGAAACTGCTTGAAAAGTTCATTCTGAATTGGCAAAACTTGGCTAATTTGCTCAATAGCAAGTATCCATGTCTTCTGTACAATTGATTCAAACAGGAGAACTTAACAGTTATTTAAAACCTGTTTCAATAAGATGGATCAGCTAGACTTGCCAAGGTTCTGTGACAAGATAAAAATAATAATAATGACTTAAATGTCTCTCTTGAAATATGGTGTTTCTGTGATGTAAATCTGAAAGCTACATTTCTGAATTCCATAAGAAGATATCACTACTTTGTTGAAATTGACAATATATTTATTTTCCAATGACACTTATTGATTATGTTTTAGGCCTAAATGGTTCTTCCGATGGCAGACAGCTTTTCTTTGACATTGTTTATTTAAAATTATAAAGGAAAGTTATTGATTGGGGAAGCTTATACATGATTTTAGAATGCCTGAAAACCAAATTACAATAAATGTAAATAGTGGGAAATGTTAATCTTGCATGAGTAGAAAACTACCGTTGGAACATTTTGGGAGAATACATTAAATGGAAGAACCACAAGAATGTGGCTGAGTCCCCCTAGTTTTTTTTACTTTTCACTTTCTTGTGGAATGTCCACAGCTTAGGTATTAATTCTCAGATGGAATTAAATAAAAAGCATATTGTTTATTTTTGATCTCACGTTACTTAACAGAACAAGTAGAGTTTGAAACGGACTGTCAAAGATCAATACTTTAAGTGATCTGTACATGTAAAGTTTATTCCTTGTTGCTTTCACATTAATTCCCTTGATAGCTTGACCTATATTTTTTTTATCTCTTGGACTATTTCTTAAAAGAATGAGTTTTCATTTTGAATTAAACAAAATGATTACATTGCTCTCAGCAATTTTAGATTGCATATTATTATTATTATTATTATTCCAGTTGTGTCCATTTATATACCAATTCATAGAGTTGAACAAACTTCTAGATTAGGAATGAGTAGCATGTTGGCATTCTATTTTTGAACCTATGCTTACCAGCTTTGCCAGCATGATCAATAGTGGTGAGTGATGGGAACTGCTATCAAATAATATGTGAAGGATCATATGTTCCCCATCCATGCATAAATGTCTGGTAGGGTGTGTGTGCACATTCAGAGTAATAGACTAGATAGACAATTAATCTAACCTGAAATAAGGAAGCTTCCAGTGTTCGCATATTCAACTAATTAATGCTTGTAAAATGCTTTAACATCTGCAGAAGGGTGGTGCTTATATAAAGGTCAAAGCTTAACCATTCTAATTAAGAAAATGGCTCTCTTTCCTGTCATCTCAAAGCAACAAAGTTTATGGGCAAAGAAATTTGCTTATTGAATTTATGCAGAATCCCATGAGTGTTGAATCAATGGGCTATTTCCAATGTATGCTTGTTATCAAGGTGACCCTTGTATATGAATGACTTGGATGTCTTCCTATGCATATTTACTAAGGCATTGCTTAATTTACCCTGTAAGTATTTTTATATGGGAAAGTGACAAATATGTTTTGTTGATATATCTGACAGTGCAAAATTCATGGCAACAAATATTAACAGAGTTTACATGTTAGAAAACTAATGTAGTGTAATGGCTGATAGTATGTTGTTTCCCACTACTTAAATTTTGCCTGTTGATCTAATGCAGGGCTGTCAAACTTGCAGCATCACAGCAGCGTCATGTTACATATCGGGATTTTTCCCCCTTTGCTAAACTGAGTGTGGGCATGGCCAGCATGTGACACATCCGACCCGTGGGCCACTATTTGACAGCCCTGATCTAATGAGTAGGCATTGATGAATAACCATGGACCATTTCATCCATTGCTTGCTTAATATACTATTCAAATAATAGATTCTGGCTTCTTCAAATATGCACAGTCAGAATTATAGGCAGCAACATCTAACTTTCTTTTATCCATTATTAAAACTTTTAACTTGCAACGCAGTGAGAATGTGTTTTGTGTCCTCTTTTGAAACTCAATTGACCAACTTCATGTATTTTTCTGTCTCAACAATAACTATTGCATGATCATTTCATTTAGCTCTTCTCCATCTTATAGTGTAGGATGGGGCCAGAGTCGGGGGGAGGAGTTAAAAGAAGTTTAGAGTTGTTACACAACCACAAGCGAACTAAATACAACTCCCTCCCCCTTTGAATGCTGTTGACCCCTATCTAGTTCTAACCAGGAACTGATTGTTAGTAAAGAAAATTCATTTTAACAATGTATTGGTTAATTTTTATCTTTACATTGGGTTCTTCATGCCTGACCGATAGGTTTTGAGAATTGATCTTAGTTGATAAGATATCTACATTTTCTTTAAAACTTCATAAATACAAAATAAAATTATACTCAGTAAAGAAAACCTGAAATAAAAAGAAATCAGTTACTTTTCAAAGTTCCCTCACCCTATACATATTCCAGTGAAATCAGAAGTTACTTCAGAATCAGTGGTGGGTTGCAGGCAGTATGCCCTGGTACGGGCGTACTGGAGCCTGCCCAGAGCACCAGATACCGTTCCAATACGGTGCTCCAGAGGGCCCACGTGCCCGCCCGAGCTCCTTACCAGTCTTTTAAGTCTTCGGCGCTTCTGCACATGGCCCGTACAGTGCCTGCCAGATGCTCCGCTGACCAGCTGGAGCATAGTGGAGGTTCACGGAGGTACTAAGACACATGCACATGCTGCATGCATCCATGTGGCCACTGCTGGGCCTGTTCCAACCGTACCAGTTGGAATGGGATCCGGAACCCACAACTGTTCAGAATTCATTACTCATTGTATTAAATTCTTAACACGTGATCACATAGAACCTCAATTAGCCCTTTAGTCTCATCAGCTGTTGTTATAGAAAAGCTAAAACAACAACAACAAAAAGATGTTAATTGCAAAACTTTATGATCAGTCTTTTCTTAAAAGAACAACAACAAAAAAATATAGTTACTACTGAATTCAACTTTACACTATCAAGTAGAAAGAAACATTTAAACTTTTTCTTTCCTGAAAGAAAACTTGGATCAGAAGAGTAGGAAGCAGAAAATATGATCTTGAACTTTGTTTTTCAGATGAAATCTATGCAGTTCTATTTTTATTGGTTTGGCAGATGCTTCCAAACTATACTATTAGCACTATGTCTTTGGGCTTAGAGATGGAATATAAATTCAGATTGTTGTGCTCTAACTGTTTTTCTTTCACTTCAAACTTCAGCTGAAAAAAGTAATATTGATAAATATTGCATTATTGTAATTTATTAATTATAAAGAATATTACATTTCCCAAAAAACCAAGCCATGAAACAACTTTTAGCAGTATAGCAATGCAGCTGTTACAAACTTCTATATGACCCAGCAGGTGCTATAGGGCAGACACGGATATCGTGTTAAACTCTAAATTCTGGTTTAATGTTAAGTTTGAACCAAATGAGAAAGAAGAGGACAGACAGAAAACAAAATCAGAACCACATCCAGGCAAGTATCAAAATGTAAAATAACTATTCAATTAAACATCCCCTAAAGGTACAGAATTACAATTTTACATTTTAAAAGAGGCAGCATGGTCGCAATGTGCAACAATGTGCTCATTTTTTTGTTTTTTTCTGATTTACACTTATTTTGTCTGTAGCATCTAAAGTTCCTATTGTTTTTAATTAAAATGTTAAAAAAATAGGAACTTATATGCTACAAACAAAATGCCAGCCCTCACTTTAGCATCATCTTTATTTCCAAGTTTGCCTTTGGGCTTCAAGTAGGCCCCACAGATTTTTTTTAGAACATAAAAATGGAAGATGGCTGCAGACCAAAAATTTGTGTCTATTTGTACAAAACAAAAAGAAAGAAAGCTGTATTTACAGGAATTCTAGGTGGACATACCATATTTCCTTATAGATGGCAAAGAGTTTGTCTGTGGTCAAAAGTTTATATGTTCCATGATTTTCTGATGATTGCTTAACAACTTGATGTGTGATATTTGCTATTTTACTCTAAGGACCTTTCTTCACCATGATGGTCATCTTTTTGGAATTCTTCAACTTCTTTATAACAACAACCTATTAAGCTGCATAATATTCCTTTGATATGCCCTTATTTGATTATGGAGAAATCTGTATTTCCTCTGATTGAACCAGAGGTGAGTTGCTCCTGGTTTGGCCTGGTAGTGGTTGACTCCGCCCACACACCCAGACATGAGTGCGAGTGCACGTGGGAGCACTCCCTAACCGGCAGTAAAAAAATTGGCAACCCACCACAGGATGGAACTCAGGTGAATCCAAGTAAAATACACATAGAAACACACACACTCTCTCTCACACACACTCACACTCATACCAGAGGTATTGACAAATTATTTGACTTTGTAAATATTTTACCTTCAATATATTCATAACTTTGCAACTAGGCCATATCATCACCTTAGTTTACCAAGAATATACTTTTTTCAGTAGGCTTCCAAAATTCAGAAAATCTTTATTCAAATACAGCTACTATTTCTTTCTCAGCTCATCCACTGTAACTGAAATATTCATATTCCATTTGGTTTATTGGATGATGTCTCTGATTTTCTTGGGAATTTTCCTCTTCAGCCCATTTCAGGGTTTCCAGATGATATCTTCCCCTCAACAAGTTACTACTGGCCAAATCAAACTATAAGGTGTTTTTTAGAAGACACTTTTGGTCATCAAATAGCTCTTGGACCTGATGCCATTTTCTGGAAGGGGCTTGTTATCCTGTAGAAGTGAGACGTATTACAAGAACCAAAATGATTTACATATTTCTGTCAATATTAGATGGACATATTTCCTCCTCGTTTTGATTTTCTGATCTTCATTTCCAAGCAGGCTGATGCTTTAAACTAAAATATTCTGAGTTTATTTATTTATTTTATTTAGTTAGTTTGTGAAACATGTACGAGATAACTGGTATAAGTATAAACATGGACATGAACACAGGAAGAGGGTATGAATAAATGGGGACAATAGGAATGGGACAGTAGACACGCTGTTGCGCTTGTGTACGCCCCTTATAGACCTCTTAGGAAAAAGATAAGGTCCATGCTAGACAGTTTAAGGTAAAAGTTACTGGATTTTGAGTATGTAACAACAGAGTTGGGTAGTGCATTCCAGGCGTTGACCACTCTGTTGCTGCTCATATTTTCTGAAGTCGAGTTTGGAGTGGTTTACCTTGAGTTTGCATCTATTGTTCACCCGTGTATTATTGTGATTGAAGCTGAAGTAGTCATTGACAAGCAGGATGTTCTGGCAGACAATTTTGTGTACTATGCTTATGTCAGACCTTAGTGGGCATAGTTCTAGGTTGTCCAAGCCCAAAATGTCAAGCCTGGTGGCATCAGGTATTCTATTGTTAGCAGAGAAGTAGAGGACTCTCCTCACAAAATATCTCTGGACCCACTCAATTGTATTAATGTCCAATATGCAGAGTGGATACCTCTGCAACAACTCTTCTCACTCGGTAATTTTCATAGAAGTAAACATCCTCCTTAACTGATTGAACCTACAGCACATAATGTGCTGGCTAAGATAAATGGCCTTCAGGCCACTTTTTTTTCTTTGTCTACTTCCTTGGCAAATAGGGAATATTATATCACAACAGCTGATTGTGATTTTCTTCCTTCCTTGAAGAATTTTTTTTTTTTTTGCAATTTTGCCATAACCACTAGTTTGAATGCACCAGTTTGCCATTCTGAGATATTCAAAATTATCTTCTTCTCTGTAACTTTTGGTGACAAAGCATTTGGTTAAGAATCACACCATATCATACCAGAAGTAGTTAGCCACCTTTCTGAGAGGGACCTTGGAGGTCTTCTAATCCAACCTCCTGCTTAGGCAAGAAATCTTGTATCATTTCACACAAATGGTTATCCAATAATTTCTTAAAAACTTCCAGTGTTGGAGCATTTATAACTTCTGGAAGCAAGTCGTTCCACTGATTAATTGTTCTAACTGTCAGAAAAATCCTCCTTAGTTCTAGATTGCTTCTCTCCTTGATTAGTTTCCACCCATTGTTTCTTGTCCTACCCTCAGGTATAAATGTATAAATTACTTACTTCATATCAAGGCCTTTAATGATATTTTGGTGGTTATTGCTGACTTATCTAGGATGGTCAAATTTCTATTGGTCTTGGCTTTTACCCAGAAATAAATTTACCCTTTTATTCTAGCATCTTTATTTATTCATTTGGAATCACAGTTTCCCCAGCCATTTGATTTCTGAAAGAGGACCTTCTTATAGGTCCTATCTCAGCTCTCTTTACCTGTCTCTTTTTCTCCAAATGTCTCTTCACCATCACCAGTCCCAGATGTTTCCCAATTATCAAGAGTTTCAAGAAGCTCAGCTCTACCTCAAGGAACTAATAGATCATACTATGTCCACCACCACCACCAGGAATCCTCCTCCCCATTAAGGTTGGAAATTATGTTGGGGTTACTATCAAATTGCTTCTCTTTTACCCTCTGGTTTTTCAGCTGCATTTTCTGGTCATATTAAAGATACATTCAGTTTTCCAGCATTCTCTCCTGATTTGAGAATGCTGTCTCTGCCCCATGATACACTCCCATCTCAGTAAAGGGGGAGGGGAGTTTGAGATAGAACACATTTGAGACTCCAAGCACTTTAGTAGCAGCATGAATATTTGAATCACTGGAAGGACTATCTGCATATTGAACAATCCCTGGAGGCAGCAGATGGTCTGCATGAACATTGCCTTCTTCTCCATTTCTATTTGTAGTAACTTCACAAATTCATGTTCTTTTGACTGATTGCACAATAAAGCTTCTGCAGCTACCAGTGACACTGACTTTGGGAAGGAAGATGACTTTGTGGAAGATGGATACAAAGAAAAAATACACATGAAAAAAATGTGGTGAGACACTACTTCTCAATGCCTTGCAGTGTCTTAGAGTAGAATATATTGCATTACTAGCAAGAGAAAAAGAATTCTGAAATTAGAGACATCTTGACCACTTTAGCTAGACAACAGTATCCAGATATGGCACTGGAGAAAGAAAAGGAAGTCCATCCCTCTGATCTCAGACAACAATGCTTTAATATTCAAGAAAATAAGCAAAATATACATTCTCATTTGGTAGAAATTCTGAATTTTTAATCAGAAAGAATGCTTCCTGTCTATCCAGATATAGAGTAGTTTCTTAAGGAAGTAATTTTGAATGTATCATTAGGTCTAATCAATCTTTATTATAGTTATAACTAGCATATTAGAAATGGACAGTTTTTGAGTTCCAGGGCTAAAAATGGGGTATAACCATAAGACCTTTGGCAAGGCAGTTATCTATTCAAAGTGATTTCATCCTAGTATGTAATATAAAAGGTAAAAGTTCCCCTTGCACATATGTGCTAGTCGTTCCTGACTCTAGGGAGTGGTGCTCATCTCGGTTTCAAAGCTGAAGAGCCAGCGCTGTCTGAAGATGCCTCCATAGTCATGTGGTCAGCCTGACTAAATGTCAAAGGCACAAAGAACACTGTTACCTTCCCACTAAAGGTGGTTCCTCTTTTTTCTACTTGCATTTTTTATGTGCTTTCAAACTGTCAGAAGCTGGGATAAGTAATGGGAGCTCACTCCGTTATGCAGTGCTAGGGATTCGAACTGCCGAACTACCAACCTTTCTGATTGACAAGCTCAGTGTCTTAGCTACTGAGTCACCATGTCCCCGTGTTTCATTATAAACTTTTATTTTAAAGATCCAAATAATGGATTGTGAATGTGACCAGTTATAAGTTTTTGCGTTTTTGTTTAGTTCATTATAACAGGACAGATCAGTTACCACACAAACCATTGCTTTATTTGAGCTTTATTTTGGGAAGGAATTTGCAAAGGTTCAGATCTTCTATTGCTAGCCTGGAAAATAACTTATATTTCTTCCTGCTTTCTCCTTTTTCCCACTGTCTCTTTATAAACAGTTCAAAAATGGGGCCATATTTAACATAGCAGAAGGACAGAGTTCCCAAAACACTTTGTGAGAGTCCAGGCACTGAAGAAATTAAATGAACCAGAATAAAAATCTGTCTGCCCTTTTCACAGCTAGGACTGGTCATAAACATGCAATTATTTTGTGAAATTGTGATGAGACAAAATTAAATATAAACTTTACGCCCAGCTAGGAGCTCTTCCTGTTGCCTAAAAAATGCCTTCGGCAAAGCTAGTATAACTCAGGAAAATGCTAAACAATTGTTATAATAATCTAATCCTGTTGGTAGCTTACTTCCTTACAACATAAGGACATTATTGGTATCTCTTTTGATGATAACATTAAGACATGGGGTGTGGAGAGGCTCTATGTTTACATGTAAAGAGTAGCAATGTTTTATCTTCCCAAATAAATCAAGTAGGTGGCAAGGGAAATGCTTGGCATAAGGATTCATATTTATATTTATTTGTGAATCTCAACCTTTTCTATTGAGAAGATTTCTTTTCTTGTTAGAGACACATGAAAATTATAACTCTGCCATTCAAACCCATGAATATCAGTTACAGGAAACATCCTTGGGATGCTGAGACTTGTAATGCCTGGGAGTTGCAATCACAGCACATCCAGACAGTGTTAGACTATTGGATATACCTTGTCTTATCATCTGCCATCTATTACATTTCCCTTCATGCATTCATATGGAGGTTTAAAAGGCAGCTGAGAGGCACTGCTTGAAGGTGAATAAACATTATTGGACTCTATTTTATTAGCATCCTGGATCACATGGAAAGGCATGTTTATATTCAAGACAATGTTGCTAGATATTTCTTTTAGTTTACAGCTATAGCTGTGAAAATCAGAGAAGGTTCATGTTGTGCCTTGCTCTCTGATCTCTACCTCATTTCAAGCTCTTCACATTTTCATTTGAATGGTTGAATGGTATTTAAGTTTTGATATCAAGCACATATTTGTAGTTTGACAAGCACAATCTTTTTCTAGTCAATCTGCATTCATATTTATTTTAATTTAATTTAATTCTGGAGCCAACTATTTACTGGAGTTTGGCTATTTATTGGTTTGGCTAGCTTAATTTGCTTATTGAAGCTCTAGCTGTCCTTTGCTCCCATTTAAGAATTCTTAAAATTGATTACAAATTCCACATTGAATTTTCTAAGTGTCATTATCAGGCCATTGCATTCTCTCTTATTACAATGTATAGCTGAATGCATATTTCTTTTGTTAGAAGAATTTCAAGCCTGGCTTTCCTGCCCTTTTTGAAACATAGATATTTATAGGCTCCTCTTTAGAGCATTTATAATTATCCCAGCATGACTTGTCCATGTGCGCTTGTTGCATGGGCCTCATAAAATGTCCATCACATCAGTATTTTGTGTATAAACCCCTTTTATTTCTCCAGAGAATGTGGAATATACAAATGTGGCTCCAGGAGGAAATGTTCTAAAAGACATGATAAATATGGTCATAAAAGTCAAAATTTTCAAAACACTTCACTGGCTCCATGTTCAGAAGAAAATATTTACACAGAAAAACACATGTCAGCCTGTTTTACTGTTGTTATTGTAGATTAGATGTTACAGATGCAATCTGTCTACTTCCCACATAAACTACTGTCTCTAAGTGTCTTTAAGTATCACCTCCAACTATCAGGGCAAAAAAGAAGGAATGCAATTTCAGAAGATGTTAAATCATCAATTTACTCTAGGAAAGATTATTTCTAATGAGATTATTTGAGAATAATACTCAGTCAAAAATGATTGGAAGAGCAGCTGGTGTGAACCATCCATACTGGGAGTTGGGAGGGAGTCATTCTTTTTATATTGTTCACAGAAAAAAATTGTTAGAAAAACAACATCCTCAGTTGAATAAAATACATGACAAACTGAACTAGCTAATGATAATTATTGTGAGCTGATTGTTGTTGTTTTACTTATTTATAAGATTTTATAAGAAAAAAAGGACAACAAACTGGTCCCATTTTGTGCCCTGTGAATGGAAACTCTCTAATCACTCAATGAAGCTCTCTGCTAAGCCTTCAGTGGGAGATGGTGGGCAATGTGCTTAGAAGAACAGGACCATTAGCATAGTCCCATCAAAGGAATTTGTAATATCACACTAGCACTATAAATATAAAGTTCACCACCAAAGCTAACCCTTGTTTTGGAAACAACTTGCCTTCACCCTTATTTGCCTTCATCCTTATTTGTTCAGGAATATCTCTGCACTCTGTTCAATACCATTTACGATACCTATTCATATCACTCTAACCTTGCAAACCATCTTCTTTTATCATTCTTTTTTATATTCAGTCCAAATTTATTCATTCATTCTTAATCCTATCCATGTTTCTGTAAACTGTGCCAAGTCACATGAATTGAGATGGGTGACTATATAAAATTTCAAAACAATGTATTTTACTATACATCCTTCTTACATACTCAATTACTATTATATTTTACATTTACATTTCTCATAATTTATTCAGTTCTCACTTCCATATAACCAAAACCTTAATGTTGACAAAATTAATGTTGACAAACATTAATTCTTGCAACAGATCACAATCTATTACTTTTCTATATGCATGTGCATTTTTAAAAATTTCCCATCCACATTTAGTAAAATATACAAATTAATCAATGTGGTCTATTTTTTTTTGGTTGTTATTGTATAACTTCTTTATGTTCCAGGTCAAATACAAATTACCTTGGTCTTAAATACATTTAAGTTCAGATTCATATTTTTTCTTATATTGTACTGTTATTTGCTGCAAATCATTTGGGTTTTTAGCCTACAATTTACAAAAGAATAGGCATGATCAACATTTTTCTAATCAGAAACAATTAATAATAATATCAGAAGCAATCAATAATATTCATCCATATATACATTTAATAGTCAGGTGGACATTACACATTATTACTGTTTTCTTTTCCCAGTATTGGACCATTGGCTAAGCATTCTATTTAATGTGAATAAACTTTACTTTTCACACATATTACTCTTACCACCTTGAAAATCAACCATCAACTTTGTATTTTTGTAAAATGTTCCCAATTCAAGTGTATTCACTTTATCACTTTATCATGCTTATTGTAAACCAGTAAACATATAAACCTACTCATAGATATTCATGATAAATTACCCTCAAAAGGATGGGAAGAATAAAAGAAATGCTAAAGAAAAATTTATTAGCAGGAAAAAAAATGTCAAATTACTGTACCAAGTAACAGCTCAGAAAAGGAAAAACTGGAGAAGGAAGGTTGTTAATTTTGCTCCAAATCATTATAGCCATGTGTTCTTGTTTCTTCATTGCAGCTTTCCCAATCTGAAAAAAGAATAACTTTTCTCAATACAGTTCTAATAATTTTTATCAAAAATGTAATAATAAAAGATTGTTATTTGTTCAGCAGTTATGGTTCTTTATATGTTCAAAAGATTTGTGATGGTGTTCCAAGAAGTGATAGGATAGTAATAAAATTGCTCAATTGATGTAATATTATACAGTGCAATCCTAACTGTGTGCAAGTCTATTATAATTATGACTCCCTTTCTTTGACACTTTAGAATCTTGCTTTGCCAGTCAGACAAAAAAATAATAACAATAATACCGTATATACTCGAGTATAGGCCGACCCGAATATAAGCCGAGGCACCTAATTTTACCACAAAAAACTGGAAAAGTTATTGACTCGAGTATAAGCCTAGGGTGGGAAATGCAGCAGCTACCGGTAAATTTCAAAAATAAAAATAGATACCAATAATGTTTTTGAATATTTATTTCAAAGAAAAACAGTAAACTAGCGGTGTATTCAATGAAATACTTCACTCACCTCATGATGCTGATGTCCCGCTGTGATGATGATGTCCCGTGCAGCCGCGGGAGCGATGTCCCGCCTCCTATGACACACGGCACAGTGATTCCTATCATTGGATCACTGTACCAGAGGAGGTGGGACATCGCTATGTGGCTGCTTGCCATAACAAGGAGGAGGTGGGACATCGTTGCAGAGCGGCAGGAGGGGGAGGAAGGGGAATCGTAAGACAGCCCTGCATTACATTAGAACGTGAGGAGGGGGGATGGTGCGGTGCGCGCTGCGCGGCAAACTGACACAGAGGGAGGGGAAACTCACAGGGGCACTGGGCCATTCACGAGTGTCACCCAGCGGCATGGCCCCGCCCTTTTTTCTCCTCCATTTCGGGCAAATTTTTCACTGACTCGAGTATAAGCCGAGGCGGCTTTTTTCAGCCCAAAAAGTGGGCTGAAAAACTAGGCTTATACTCGAGTATATACAGTACATGCTGCGTAACAATATGGCCCAAAGTGAAACCAGCTTAGCCATTGATCTACCCAGCAATAAACATTGTGTGATTCACAAATGCTAAACACTAACTTTAATTCTCTTGGCCCCAGAGAATCCAGAAGTAATATTGCTGCTTAAAGTACCTGTATGTTGGCTTAAGTGGTTTTTACATACTTTGAATCATGCAAAACTAAGTTGATACATCTCAGTCTAAGAGAAATAGTGCAGGAAAGCTGTTAAAAAGTCTTTAAGCTTGCCAGATTATTTTTTAACAATGGAGAGATATACTATAGCAACATTGTTTTGGTTTATTCCATGCATAGGTTATATCTTATTTTATCTTTATTGACTATTCCAAGAGATTTTCCTGCCTTTGTATGAGCTGTCAAACATTTGTGCTGAAAACCTTTTAAGTACATTGGACCACATTCCATTCAGTCTGATACAAGCATAGTCTCTCTCTCTCTCTCTCTCTCTCTCTCTCTCTCTCTCTCTCTCTCTCTCTCTCTCTCTCTCTCTCTCTCTCTCTCTCTCTCTCTCTCTCTCTCTCTGTGTGTGTGTGTGTGTTCTGTTCAGACTTGTAAAAAATCAGGAAAAATTTATTACATCTAACAAATTCCTGATCTCTTTACATGCCTAAATCAGAACAAATGCATAATGGATTACTTTATTCATTGAGTAATCAAACTACACACACACACACACACACACACACACACACACACACACACACACACCAAACACATTCCCATGCATTTACCAAATCTATACACCTGGAGACGCAACAAGAACACATCAGAAATGTTAAAACTAAATCTTAATTTGCCATTCTCAAATTTTCAATTTGCCCCTCTGAATAAAGTATGTGAGCCATCATTGACAACAATGTAACAGATGACACATTGGAGACACCAAATGGATCTTGTGGGATTGGTTTATTGAACACTGCACAGCGGTAAACTACACAAATAAAATGCATGTGCTCAGCCTTGTTGTGCAGAAACCACAAAGCTTTCTCAAATCTGAAAAAGAGTACCTTTTGTTGTTAGCTATCCCCATATCCCAGTTCTAACAGTATTATCAAATACTAACAGAGATATTTTTCTTGGTATGACTTGTATTCTTACCACATATATAGATTTAATTTTGGATGCTTTAATTCTCACAAGGAGAATTTTTCTGCATGAATAGTAACTTAGATAAATAAAAAAATTTAGTTTTTGCTAAAAGACCAGGCCAATACTCATGGAAATTAGAAGGATATAGTTTGGAACAGGTTAGAACATTTAGATACTTTGGTGTGGTTTTCCACTCACTAGGGACATGGAAGGCACAACTGGATCACACATTGTAAGTAGCCATTAGGTCCTCAAATGCAATCAAACATTTCTTTTATACAGGTGGAGGTCAGTTAGTACCTGCTGCCTTAAAACTTTTTAAGGCCAAAATATTGGCACAAATTCTTTATGGGGCACAAAGAGGAATCCTTGCAAAGAGAGATTTGTTAGAAACCATACAAACAAAATTCCTTAGCTGCACCCAAATGCCCAGTTAAGAATTGAGACAGGCATGCCTCAAATTCAAGTAAGAGCCTGGAAGATGATGATCATTTATTGGCTTAAAATGCATTTCTTTCCAGAGGGACTGTCCCCTCTAGTGTTGACTGATAATTTCCCTTCCCCATGGAAACAAGCAATTGATCACAAGCTGGGCTCTTATGGGCTCTCACCATAATTCTTAATGTCCCTAGGCTTTGAGCAAGCAAGCAAGTAGTAATCAATAGAATGAGGGACATGGAGTTCCAAGAAGAACTAAATAGGTTGCCTCTCCACAGTAGGGACAGAATCAAACAGGGTGTGTGGGAATCGGCAAGATATCTAAAAGAGCCAAGGTGGCGCAGTGGTTAAATGCAGCACTGCAGGCTACTGCTAGATCAGCAGTTCAGCGGTTCAAATCTCACCAGCTCAGGTTGACTCAGCCTTCCATCCTTCCGAGGTGGGTAAAATGAGGACCCAGATTGTTGGGGGCAATATGCTGACTCTCTGTAAACCGCTTAGAGAGGGCTGAAAGCCCTATGAAGCGGTATATAAGTCTACTGCTATTGCTATTGCTATCTCCCCAAAACAAAGAATTGCTTTCTTCAGAGCCAGATTTAACATTCTTCCTTCAGCACTCCTCCAGGGCAGGTATAAGAGAACACCTATAGCCGAACGCATTTGTATATGTGGTAAAAGAGAAGTGGAAGATAATTCACATGTACTATTACACTGGGAGCTATACAGAGCTTGTAGGTCTGCACATATTCTCCCCTTATTAGAGAGATTGCCAGGGAGGGCAGACAATTTTTATCTAGGCTTTCTCCTCCAGGACACTAACCCGGTTACCACATATGCAGTGGCAAAGTTCTGTGCGGCTGCAATGTCCATAAGAAAAAAACTGGCTACAGAAGTATAGTACCATCTTGTACCAATTATCTGGACACACCTCTAACAATCTTTGGACCATTATGTTATTATCCACTTTTAATGTCAATACTTTTTAATTATATTTTAATGTTAGTATTTTTTAATATAGTGTAAAAACTAATGTGTATTGCTGGTCTTTGACCATAATAAAGATTTTACTTACTTACTTTCTGCATGAATACAAGAAGTATGTAAAATACCACACATCCGATCATAATCTGTGGACTTGTGGAAGCCAACAAATCATGGCACTACATAAATGATGAATAAAAAATGGACTTTTAATTTTAAGACTGGTGAGAGTGTACATCTCTGATAGTATTAACAGATATGGACTTATAATTGCATTGCCTTTGACTAATATTCAATCTGGGCAAAGTGATTATAAAGTATATGAATCCTTCCATCAATAGACGTGATCGTCTGAACCTCAACAAATTCCTACCTGAACAAGTTTAATGAAGATAGCCAGGTCTCATCTTGCAGAAGCAGGAAAGAGTCAAACCAATTGTTTCTTTATAACTCTAATTCACTAATGGAAGACATACAGATTCAGTTTTCCATATTGCTTGTATTTTTAATTGGTAGTAGTGAAGAAAACAGCTCACGTTAATTAGTAGATCAGAATGTCCAAATGTAGAACAAGTCTTTCTACATAAATACAATCAATATTACACACTATCCTTCAAGTACGGAACTACTAAGGAAACTGAATTTGTACAATGAGATTTACTACTACAGCATTTAACTTGGCTATTAAGCTTATTGACTGGATTGACTGCATGAATTGTCTATCTGAACCTAATACAGCTATTTTATATAGGTTTTTTTTTTCTATAGGAGCTCAGATTGTTTTGCCATTTCTGCCTAATATGAAAATAGTTTGCAGAAAAATAGGAGGCACCAGTACAACCTAACAGCATCTCCACATTAGATCCCAAAAAGGGGATCCAAATCCTATCAAACTTTTGGGGATGCAGGCATCTGTGATTGTAGGCTCAGTGCCAACTTGGTATCTCAAGTGCAGGTCTTGAAATTAAAAGTCTTCCTTAAGAGTGAAAACTTCAGCCTTAAGCAGCTATTGCAGACTGATCTTTTATAAGCCAGTAGTTGAAGGGCTCAAAGGGTCTCTGGTATTATAATGTTGTAATTTTGATACAGATGTTGAAATATCTTTGTCTTAGTCCATATGTGCAGGCTAGCCTTAAATAGTTCCTGCATTCTTAACATTGATAATTGGACTAACCTATAGTTTCATGCTTGCAAATGATATTCAGCTTGTTCTCTCTGTATTGGTAAAACTCTGGTTTTTGCACCCTACTTTTCCAAATCACTATATTTTTGGATAATTTTGTTTGCCTGAAGAATTGAATTTTAATCCTGAGTGGCTTTTGAGAGCATTGTTAGTTTTAGCAATAGTGTGACTAGCCCTTTTTGCCTAGTTAGAACAAAGAAAATAAAGTGGTCTTCCAGTTGTTCAAGTACAAATCCCAACAGCTCCAGCCAATTTGGCCATTGATGATGCATACAGGGAGTGGTAATTCTTATCTTAGCCTATTTAAGTATATCCTATAATAGTTTAAGATTTAGGGGAAGATATGGCTGCAAGAATGGGATTAAAAGCATTGTTTCAGTGCAAGAAATTATGGGTGGAAAAGCCATCTTTATTCCATTCAGTTCCAGTATTTATTTTATAGTTCAGTATGATATACTAATTATTTATACTGTCCTTTCTGCCACAGTTCAGCCTATGACATGGATTGTTTTCAATATATCCTTTCCATATATCCTTATGAATAATCTCTGAGTTGGTTAAAAGACAGCTAATAACTTGCACAAAGCCAGCCAGTGAGTTTCATGGCTGAACTAGGATTTAGTTGTAGATTGCCTATAAATAGTCAGACTCAAATGCTTTACCTTTATTCTTAAGGTAAAGAACTGTCATGGGTTAAGAATAGGGCTTATTTGTACACCACATTATTCTCCCAAGGTTTCCTACAATATTTTGTTTTTATTCTACTCCCTGCTTAATGGCTGGTTTACTGTTTTGTTCTGCTTTGCATAGTTCCTCCTGCCAGTTTTCAGTATGTTTGAGAGCTTTGTTCCAGACCAGTAGCCATGATGGCAGACTGTGGGCAGTGGGGTGAAGCAAAGAAACTTTGGCAAAAAGCAAAAAATGTATTTACAATGATGACAATAATAAAGGAGGTTTTTTTTTTAAAGCAAACCTTGGATAGCTTCTGAATAGAACAGGCTTATGAAAAATGGCCATCCAGTCACGCTGGAAGCTGAAAAGCTTGTTATTCCTGTTTTAAAGCACCCTTACCTAACAACAATTGCAGAAATGAATAGATCTGAGAACACATATTGTATTCATTCTGTTTATATACGCTCAAGGTTAATTTGTTATTGGTTGGAAAACTGTTGAGGTATTGACTTTGATGCTGCTTTAGGATGAGCCCAACTTCTGCTTCGCAAAAAATGCTTGGACAATCTGCTCATTTGCAAAGGGATGATTAGTAAGATAACAACTATTGACATTTCTTACAGTAGCAGTTTCTATCACCAAAAAGGACCTTTCATTTCATCATTACTTGTAGAAGGCAGACAATGACACAATGTTTGAGGCCCACATTTAGAAGGTTATAGCACAGTATTATATCTTTATATAATGGAATGTGGCAATGGACATTTGATAGCAACAACAACAAAGAATTTGTCACACATATTTTTTAAGATTAAGGACACAAAGTATTGGATTAATCAGTCTGTCATTCATATATATCGAATCCCAGTAAGGGTATGACTAGCTGATGAGAGCTAAATAGCTTGAAATAGATCTATACTAGTCTCCCTTTATTTATCAGCACAAATAACACGCACACAAACACACACACACAAACACACACAAACACACACACACACAAACATATATATATATATATATATATATATATATATATATATATATATATATATATATATATATATATATATATATATATATATATTTATTTATTCTTGTGAAGATATGATACCCATCTTTCATGAATTTCTTTGTGTGTGTGTGTGTGGAGGCTTTCTGTATAAGTATATTTTTTCATCCTCTGTATTCAAATCTCTCAGAATTGCAAGCATCCTTCAACATACTCTTTCTTTATACTCTACATCCTATACCCAAGCCTTTTATCTAATTTACATGCATTCAGCTGCTTGCTTTATGATTAATATGCTATATATTCACTTTATAGAGATACTTGCCATCCATAGATTGCTTTTGTGGTTAATTCAAGGCCTTTTCTTTGTCTCCCTCCCATTAATCCAACGCACGTGCTAAAGTCTCTCATGCATCAAGAGAAGAATGCTCCCATCTTGCCGCGTATGTGATGCTCCTATATTATTAGCCACCCTTCCTGTGTGTTTGTTGTTTAGACTTCCTCTGCCTTCCTTTTTGGACAAATGAGAAACTGCTGGCTGTTTTGCATTCTTTCTGTTCATCAAAATAAGCAAATTAGAAACTGCAAACACTATGGAAGAATTTGATGATGATGATGTTTGTAACTCTGTGTGTGTGTGTGTGTGTGTGTGTGTGTGTGTGTGTGTGTGTGTGTAATAGATCAGTTCAAAACGTGCTTACAGATATTGGACAAATAGGACCATAAATCCTAACGGACAAAAAACTGGTTATGGGGAGGTTTGTGAGATAATCCGGTTGGTACAATACATAAGCATTATCTGTTTACAAATATCAAAGAAAGGAAAATGCCTTTGAAAGCAACTTTCAGAATGGGAAAAATAATTTTCCAGCTTCCCAATATATAAATTAATCTCTTCTTTGGAACCAAATAGTTTCCTTAATAGCTTCTGGATTGCTGAATACCATACTTGGGCACTTCCATCCCATTTTTCTCCCACAGTGCAAAAGGACAAAAATCCCCCTCCCCCACTTTTTAATAAAGCTGTGTGTGATAAAATGGTTAATGTTATCAATGTTTAACTTAAGTTGAAAATATTGGAAATATTGAAATGACTTCTTGAACTGAGTAGACCATTCTTTGCTTTGCAAAAAACTATAATACTGAATTTTAATAAAGTTGGCCTTTGCTGCCATGTGTATCATGATACATCAGTGGCCCCAGGGTTTAGCTTTCCTATTCCTGATCAAGATATTGTGAGCTCTCTAAGGAGTGGAGTTCCTTTCTTATCACAAAGATTCCTATCTGCTTTTGACTACAGCCTTTGGCATGCCTCAAAATAAAAAGCTCATTTATATGCAACTGTTTTAAATATAAACCTTTTCTGGTATGCTCTTTGCCCATATTTCATAATAGTCAATAGTGGGTACTGTGTTCTACTGTGAGGGCCGGATTTTCCTATAGGCTAACTAGGCTTCAGCCTAGGGCCTCAAGATCAAGAGGGGCCTACATTCAAATTGTTAGCAAAATCAAAATTACACTATTCTAAAAACAGTGAACACTAAAACACTGAACCGAAAATAAGGAGAAATTCTACGCATATGACTAATAAACAAACATAAAAATGTATTGGTTAAGATCGTTCCAGCGCCACGGCAGTTGGGGAGTCCACCCACGTTCCCGGCACCGGCGGTCGGGTGAGAGGTGCGGCCGCTCCCAGTAGCTGCCCTGTCGACGTGGAGCCCACCAGCGGCCAGGCAGGTGAGGGCAAGGGGGCCGAGCTGGGCAGCTGAGCGCAGCAGGAGAGGCGGCTGGCCTCGCTGCCTTTGCCGCAGAGCAGAGCCGCCCTCCGTCGGGAGGCCAGCTATATATATATTGATATATATCACAGTAATGATGATGTATTTTATTGTCTCTCATGTAATTTACAAACTTAAAAAAATTGGAGGTGAAAGGGCCTTATAAGTGGAAGAGCCTTGGGCCTCTTCATCTAAATCCAGCCCTGACTACTGTCTATATATTTTGGGAAGTTAGTCCAACTCCAACTTATAGGTCAGCTACATATTCCATAGTGCTGCATCTGACTATTTATTAGCTTCTGCACATCGCCTCCAATCACTTACATGTGGGCATTTCTTTCAAAGTGGCTCCCTAGAAGGCCAGTCATAAGCTCTGTTCTTCTGGTGTTGTAATCAGTATACATTCCACTTTCTGAAGTGCTATTGGTCAAAGGTGCTCCATTCCTTGGAAACTGTAATTAAGGCCTCTGTTAGCCTTCAATCACCATCCCTGCAATATATATACCATTTGCACAGTTAGAGTCCTAAATAGGTCACACTTTTATCTTAGGTTTCATTTCAAGCTCAGGTATTTAACCACAGTGCAAAACCCATCTTTTATATTAAATAATAATAAGTAGCAATGACTAATGATTTCTTCACAGAGGGGCAGCAACAGACCATTACTCTCTAGTGTGTAATTATGCCCCCCCTGAGAATTGCAAATAACATACAGAAGCTTCTGCCATAATCTCCTATCTCTTTTTTCAGAGGATAACTGTTGGCAACATAGAGAACAAAGAATCATATCCTTCTGCTTTGTCCTCTGTATTGTACAGAAAAGAAGAGTGAAGGAGACGGAGGAGAAATGGAAGACTGACAACATCTTTGTTTGCAACAGGCATTGGACTATATTACTCTGAGATTTTAAAACTCCTGGGCAAATGTTATTTAGAAAGGCTGTTTATAACCCTCCATGTTCCAGAAAACTCAGAAGAGGAGCATTAGGAGCATAAAGGGATTGGAAGTTATGTAGAACACTGTTTAGGGGGCCTGACATAATGCAATGTATCTTTACTGAGCTGAAAGGAAGGTGATGTATATTCTTTTATCATAGGCTTTTGAGTTGATTTTAGAAACTAATCCTAATCTACTTCTGAAGAACAGACATGTATTCCCATTTACATCTTTTAAAAAAAGAAACAAGAAATGTAGTGTAAGTAGGTTTTGACACACTTATTACATATACCAGAACATTTGATTTTTTTTCTTAGTAAGGGAGCATTTGATGGTTACATAGATGTAGATTGTACATCTATTATCTAGGCAATATTTAATGCAAATGTAGAATCAAGACTTATCAGTCAGGACCACAGCTTCCTTGTATTAAGACAAAATATAAGCCTTGAATAAAATATAATACAATAGCAGAGTTGGAAGGGACCTTGGAAGTCTTCTAGTCCAACCTCCTGCCCAGGCAAGAAACCCTACACCGTTTCAGACAAATGGCTATCCAACATCTTTTTAAAGACTTCCAGTGTTGTGGAAGGCAAGCTGGAGGCAAGCTGTTCCACTGATTAATTGTTCTGTCAGGAAATTTCTCCTCAGTTCTAAGTTGCTTCGCTCCTTGATTAGTTTCCATCCATTGCTTCCTGTTCTACATTCAGGTGCTCTGCAGAATAGACTCCCTCTTCTTTGTGGCAACCCCTGAGATATTGGAACATTGCTATCATGTCTCCCCTAGTCCTTCTTTTCATTAAACTAGACATACCCAGTTCCTGCAACCGTTCTTCATATGTTTTGGTCTCTAGTCCCCCAATCATCTTTGTTGCTCTTCTCTGCACTGTTTCTAGAGTCTTCATCTCTTTTCTGCATTGTGGCAACCAAAACTGAATGCAGTATTCCAAGTGTGGCCTTACCAAGGAATTATAAAGTGATATTAACATTTCACGTGATGTTGATTCTATCCCTCTGTTTATGCAGCCTAGAACTGTGTTGGCTTTTTTGGCAGCTGCTGCACACTGCTGGCTCATATTTAAATGTTTGTCCACTAGGAGTCCAAGATCCCTCTCACAGTTACTATTATTGAGCAAGGTACCATCTATACTGTACCTGTGCATTTCGTTTTTCTTGCCTAAATGTAGAATCTTACTCTTTTTACCATTAAATTTCATTTTATTAGATAGTGCCCAATGTTCAAGTTTGTCAAGATCCTTCTGTATCTTAAGCCTGTCTTCTGGAGTGTTGGCTATTCCTGCCAGGTTGGTGTCATCTGCAGATTTGATGAGTTCCCCATTTATTTACTCATCCAAATCATTGATGAAGTTGTTGAAGAGTACTGGGCCTAAAACAGAGCCTTGGGGTACTCCACTGCATACTTCCCTCCATGTAGATGCAGTTCCATTGAGGACTACATGTTGAGTGCGGTTGGTCAGCCAGTTACGAATCCATCTGGTGGTGATGCTGTCTAACCCACATTCTTCTACTTTATCTAGTAGTAGGTTATGGTCTACTTTATCAAATGCCTTAATGAAGTCCAAGTAAACTATATCGACAGCATTCCTCTGGTCCACTAATTTTGTCACTTTGTCAAAGAATGCAATAAGATTAGTCTGGCATTATCTGTTTTTGACAAACTCATGGCTTTTGGCTATTACTTTGTTTACTTCTAGATGTTCACTAATTCATTGCTTGATTATCTTTTCCAGAATCTTTCCTGGTATTGAGGTTAGGCTGATTGGTCTGTAGTTTCCTGGATCTATTTTTTTTCCTTTTTTGAAGATGGGAACCACATCAGCTCTTTTCCATACATTCTATTCAGGGGTGGGTTCAAAATTTTAGCAGGGGGTTCTCTGTCCAGTTGCTGGGTTGGGCGTGGCCATGGTGGCCTAGTCAGCCTCTTGCACCATGGAGGGGGGGGGACATTTTTGCCCTCCCTGGGCTCTGAAGTCTTCACTATGGAGGGTGAAAATGGCCACCTCAGGCTCCAGAGGCCAGAAACAGCATTGCCAACATACCCAAATTTCCAGTAAGCAAAGAAAGAAGAATTCATGACAGAAGAACCATACCTTCCTAATCCATATGTATTCCTACATTGTTGACAAAATTTGGCTTTGTTCTGGCTTGTTTTCTATGCTATTGGTTAAAAGATTAGGAAAACAGCCTCAATTCTAGACCCACCATTCTTGCTGTTCCTAGAATTGTGAGTGCATCCCTGAGTGAACTGACAGTAGCAGCAGCTGGAACCCATCCTTATAGATCTTCTATTGAAGATCTATATAATATGTGAAGCTTTTTAATGGTGTGTGGACTATTAAATAGCATATGACTATTAAATACATTCATTAACTTCCACTATTTTTATTTCATACATATTTTATTATATTAATTATATTTATTTTGCAGAAGATCAGTGGAAGACAAATAAAACTTCCCAATGTTTTTTTTAAAAAATTAAACTTATATCTTACCAAGACAGAATAAATCATTTTTCTTAATCATCCACACATCCAGCACAATCATCCACCACAAAAGCATCCATCAAGTATATCCATACAAATGATTAAGAAACGACATAAAAACAAATTAAAACAATATGCAAGTAAGCATGCTTGCCTGGTGCCTATTAGACAGGTCTTTGCAAGCTATGATGTTCAGCATACCAGAAAAAAGTGCTAGAAATTTAACTGATTTTCTTTACAAGCACCTACTTGCAAGGTCCTCTTAGTAGCACAGTTGTTTCTTTTCAACTGTTAGCATGTCATGCGTGTAAAGGTGCTGACTATTTTTCTAGCACGTTCCAAACAATCCAAAGCTTTTTGCTAGAATAACAAATTAGCACTCACCATTGCCAAACCCACAAATATTTGTACAATTAAACAGCAAGCTTAGTAACCAGAAGGGGGAAAGAAGCATTCATCAGTTTATGGCGCCAAGTGGATTTCCCCCCCTACCCAGCTAGCTTTAGTTAGATTAACCAATCTGATAGATAGGGCAGCTCTAACCATATTAAACAATACTTTGAAGCATTTCCTTTCAGGAATGTTTAATTCAACACTTGCTTTGATATTTCGAAGGTCTGGAAAACACTGAAGGCGGCATGTAAATAAGTTCTGATTTGGCACATAGACCTTGAGGCTTTATTGAATTTTAGAATATAAGAATAATAACATGCTAGATTAGAACAAAGGAGGAGAAGTAATAAAGGAATCAAGGTGACTTTCTTTTCAATGAGTCCCTGCTTAGTTTATTCTGTAGGATATTGTAGCCAAGGCATTCATAAAATTGGCTACATTCTAGTTCAAGCTTCACCTAACTTGCCTTTTGTCTGCTGAGTAGTATTCCCAGCCCTTTGTAGTTTATCTGGGCTTGATACTCAAGCTTTCTTCCAGCACCATCTAAAAACCAAATATACCGGCAACCCTGGATTTCAGCTTTCCATGCATTGGTTCCATGCAAATGATAATGTTTTGTGTATATTTTCTTTTGAAACAGATTCCTTGGAATTGAACTTGATTCTTGGTGACTATATGAATATATTCATGCAGTTTCCTTGGCTGCCCTCTGAAATGGCTTGCTTGCTTGCTTCAATGGCTTCAAATGTTTTTTGGGAGGGAGGGGCGGGGTCTGATCTATAGCTATCTCCAAGGACAAAGCAGCTGAGTAGCTGCTTTGGTTCAGCTAAGGTAGTTAAGATGCTGCCACTGGCTGTAGGTACCCGACTATTATAACCAGGAAAGTCCCTCTGCTTAAAATATGCTGTAAATCAGGTTTTGCAACAACCATACAGGAGTAATTGAGTACCATTCAAGTATTACTATATTTCTGTTACTATATTTGGGGTGCAGAAATCCAGATAAAACAGACAGCAACAGAGTTACAGAACTATTTGATGTCATATAGTGATTGTTAAGAGTTCTACAGCCTAAATATAGTAATCCTAATTCAACATGTTTATACAATAATTAAAAGTAAAAGCTGTCAATACTATTTTGGGGTCACATATATTGACTGTAATGGAGCTACAATTTTCCAGTTTAAAAACATTACAGCATAAAAATCTGAGTCACACAACTGCCCTATAGAGCTCAGTATTATCAGTAATAACTTGAAATGATCTCCAGTCTATTGAAAAGACAAATCTTGTTTATTTATAATCAATTTCAATTTCTTTTGCTGATTTTTGTCAACATGATATAGACAATATTTCCATAGACTTTTATCCCCTGCTATATATTAAATCCCTTAATCTTGTCCTTATTAATTCTACCTTAAATTGTGATCTAATACCCATTAGCCTAGGAGCAAGATCCATTTAATTCCCTCCACTTGTGTTGTATAGAAATTCTATTGTATAGAATTTCACACTTAATGCAATAATGCATGGCATATTCTGCAACTCAAATGAAAGCAGACATGGAGCCTAATGGAACTGAATTCAGATCAATCCCACTCTTTTTCTACACCACCCCCCAAATATTCAGATCAAAAAACCAACCCTCTATTAATGTTTAGGACTTGTGGGAATATTTGGGTTTCAATCAGCAATTATTTTCCAGCAGTGCAGTAGTCCACTCAAAGATGGTCTGCATTCTTGGGTCTATTGATGGCTATTTCCTTTATCTGGAAATAGAGATTACTAAAGGTCTTGTTTAAGAGTGCCATGGTACTATTCTTTCTGTTCACATTACAGAAAATGACTTGAGTTAGTTCTTGAGTGATACTTACCATAATCTTGGAGAAGAGAGAATGTCAATGTTTTCAATATGCTATATCAAGCTGAAGCAGGTCCTTAATAAATAACAAGTCATATTAGTTGCAGTTAAAAGAATATTCTGATAATATAGTATTAATAATGAAAGAAGGGAGCTAACTAATTATGCAGCTTATACTGCTTTTTGAAATATTTTGTGATAGATACTATTATTTTCCCCATCTAATGCCCTTCAAATGTCTTGAGTAACAACTCCACCCCATTAGTCAGCATTGTGATACAAACTGCATCTGAACAGTGCTAGATTGGGAAGGCTGTGCGGTCTAGAAATAGCTTACATTTTGCTTAATGATTAATAGAAGGCTTCAGTTTTTCCATTAGTAGGAAGATATTCATAAGACTATTTTTCTTTTCTTGTTACATTTGCTCCTGCTGCTTGTGTATTGCTTCAAGTTGCACTGTTCACAGCTCTCAGTGACATCATAATCATCTCCAGAGCAATTAATTGTGATGCCAAAAACACACAAGTGACTTCAGTGGTGGACTAAGCAGCAGGAGTAAATGAGTATTCATGTTGTAAGTAGCATTTTTTCAAGCAAACAATCATAGTAGCAACATACACAGAAGACAATAACTTCCAGAAATGTCTGCAAAATTTTTGAACAAAATGGTTTTTGATTAACAATTAGTTTCTAGAAAACTGCATTTTCAGAAAGCAGTATATTTTGTTCATATTATTTTTCTTATATAAACCAATCTCCTGCAGAAAATAGAGAAGCTAGATAGTTTATTTCTGTGATATGACAGTGAATAAACCTGCAGAAGTTTCATTTAAAGGTGTAACTAGCTATGCATTTACATAAGTATAATGCAAGTCAGGTACTCCATAATCACAGTCATGAATGGTCCTTTTGGGCTAGGAATTTAAAAATGTTTGTTTTACATCCCTATTCCTAAAAAAAAACAACCCATAACTTTGTATAAACTAGAATACATTACAACTTGATAGCCTCATGAAATAAAAAGGAGAATGGGATGTTATACAATATAGAGTCCAAAACTGTTCTTCAACCATAGGCAATTATTAGTCTCCAGTTATGGAGGAAATTTTTCACTCAGACACATATATGCACTATAGGCTTTCAACACTGTGTAAAGTAAAATGGAGTGGTTATCTCACTTCTATCTGGAAAGGCAACAGGTGGGTAATTCAGCACCATGATGCTATAGAATTTTGAATAGAAGGCCTACATGTGTTACTCACTAGCTGCTCTTAAAGGTGAAGATAAAGAATCCCCGCAAACATATGTGCTAGTCATTTACACTAACAGTAATCCTCTAGTGCTGGAACCATGCATTGCCACAATTATCTTTCTATGTAGAAGAAAACAGTAAAATAGCTCTCACAATCAACCTCCTATAAGCTGAGAATTTTGCCTTACAAACTGTTTTCCCATATGAAGCTTCACACACACATATACACAGATAGCTGTAAAAATAAGGTTACAATCCTAGTTATGCTGACAGTATAAGAACCTGAATGAATTATTTTTCCCTCTCTCTAATTTACCTGAAATGTATTAACTCATTTTGTAAATAATGGTTGCAGTAATATAATTAAACACAAAAAAGCAAGTTAGTGTTAACAAACATATACATTGTGTTTACATTACATTTACCAATGTTTAACTGGTTTCTTCAACTAAAATTTGGTTCATACAATGCACTGAACAATGAACTAATGACATGGGCTTATTCTGCATACCATACAAAGTTAAAATAAAGTTGGTTTATTTGCAGTTCAGTGAGAAACACTCCCCAAGGTTTGAAAAAAGCCCCCAAAGGTAGGCTTATAAAGGCTTAAATGCCTCTGTAACAGAGAAACCAGAGATCAAGCAGCAAGAAGAGAAAGTGGTCCACAATTTTGGTGGATCACTGAAAAACCCACTCCCTAGTGCCAGTATATGTAACCTATTTTACTGAAGGCACCTAGGAAAGAAAACTGAGACAGATCTTAATAATTAGGTAGGATTATTCTGGGAAAACAATTAGGTTTTCAAATGCTTTGTCCCCATCAGAAATAGAAATATCTGCATGACATATCTGGATACCTGCTATAACTTTTAGACAATATTTAGAGGCAGCCCTATGTAAAACAGTAATTTAATATTAAGGCAGTTAGTAAACTGGTACCCAAGTAGGTAGATTTAGTTGATTTCAAAACATTAAGCAGGTTCAGAACTAGTAAATTTTAACATAAGAGACCACCTGAAAAAAAATCAAAGGGTTTTAGGAGTTAATGATTGCTTCTAACAGTTTGTTTAGACTTATGACCATAGTTATCAGGTAAACATGGGAACTGAAAAAGATATCCTTGAACAACAAAGACAATGCCAAATCATTTCCACATTTTTGGAAAGAAAACTAACTCTAAATGTCATGCTGAACTCAAAACCAATTGAATACATGAATAATAAAGATAAAATTTATCAGGACAATCAGGGCAGAAGGATACTTTGATGGATGATATTATATCCACAGGATTCTCCTCCTACCAGTTCTTATCACAAATCATCATAGGGGAATAAAGGCTATTTTCATCCTAAATCAGGACTGGAACCAAGACTGAAATTTCTATTCATATTAATTGGAACTGAGACGTTTCTTGTATCTCTTAATTTCATAATTAATAGTTTGAAAATGATATCACAAAAGTGTGAGCTATGATTGGCAAATTATAGAAGGGTTTAAGAAATATTTCAGGAGAAGAAGCTGAATCATAACAAGTTCCATACTCAATATAGAAACAATGATATCAGATACTGGCATGTGTGTGCTTGCCAGACTATAACTTTAAAGTTCTGTGTAAAACAAAATCATTGGAACAAATCCTTCAGTAAAAAGTGGTGACTTTTGTGATAGATACTTATAATCCTAAACTCTCTAGTTTCCTTGAAAAATTTAATTCCAGGTCTTCAGGATATGGGTGAAATGGGAAATGAGGGTTTGCACTTAAATTAATCTATTTATAGAACTGATACAACTTTGAGATCCAGAAAACCATCCCAGGAATGTGGAAATCATTCTCTACTCTCAGTACATTTCAATTATATTGTATAATTAGCCTACAAATTAATCAGCCTAGGTTGGCAGAATAATATCACATGAAATGCAGTTTCTTTATGAAACCACACTAGTTCATTGCAGATGGAATTGTCACCTTGAGAATAGAGGCCCATTCCTTTAAGGGGTTTGTAGTAAGTTGCGAATCCTTGCATATTCTAAACTCTTCAATAAGGACCACTTGCAAATTAAAATTTTTATGGACATATAAGAGCAATGCTGAGTATTTTATTTTTGTAAAATAAATACTTATTGAAAGGAAGATGTTTTACATTTGTGTATGCATGTTTATTTTTTTCAAATGGTATACCCTGTATTTAACAACAACAGCAGATGTCCTAGGAGTGAATGCAGGGTTGTAATTCACTCTCAAGGTTCTGTTGCTATTCATAAACGGCTTCATCGCTTTATGACATAAGCAGAGTCCCTCAAGTAAATTACTGCCCTCTATCCACTTTGGGGCCATACATTATCATATGTAGCTGGCAGCCAAGATACAGTTGGCTCATATTACAGACTGGCTTTGCAAACAGATTTCTAATAAGGCAGCAATGAATCTGCATTCATACTGGAAGTTTTTTAAAAATATTATTGCACACACACCCTCCACTTTTATTAAGAGATGCAGAAAATAACAACTCTTGCTATAAACTTTCCTAGCAGGCTGAGAGACAGGTGTGTGCACGTGTGTGTTTGGGGGGAGGGGGAGTTATACTAGTAAAGGAAGTATATCTGCTTTTAAATCTTGCACATTCCATGAAACCATTGTTTCATTCCCCCAAGCTGCTTTGCATGACAATGGTGGAACTCTACATTATCCATATGAAGCGATATATGGAACAGGTGTTCTGTCCCACAGCAGGTTAAAATGAGCCATATTCCTTTGGGAAATAGATATTTCGGAGCAACAATAATAAACAATGAAAGAGGGCCCAGATGGGATATATTTCTGTATCAGTGAAGCTTTAATATGGTTTAATAAAAATTTAAGATGCTTCTTACTTGGATACAATTATCAACTAATGGCTGAAATTTCACTAGGCACAACATTCATGGTGCACATTGGCATGCAATGACCTATTGTAACTTTATAATTCATTAACAGTTCATGTTATTCAATTTTTCACTTAAAAAAAAATCCAGGACTGAAAGTAATATTTTGAGAATGGTGCTGGTTATATTGCAGACTCCACTAACCAGAAACCCTTGAGAAATGTGAGGTCTACCAACAACAAGCATTCTCAGTCAGCATGGCTGATTACAAAAAGCTGCTTTCTAGGTGCTATTGCAAGACTAGATAATCTTTGCCTTCTAAATATTATTGAACTATAAGTTCCAGAAGTTTTAGAAAACATGAATAGTAGTGACAAAAGTGGTGGTTCAAGTTCAACAACTCCTGGAGAGAGAACGATTCTCAGTTCTTGCTATAGAAAATTAAACTGAAATAAAGCAGAACTTTTATCACTCTTTCATTGCAAATAATAGAATTGGTTACATTTGAAGAACTTCCCCATGGCAGTTTCCAAGAGATGGATGGATGGATGGATGGATGGATTGAGCAGCAAACAAAAATGGTGTACATTAACTCATAGACATCATCTGCTCATCCCTACTCCTTGGTGAAAATGTCAAATCCAGTCTAAACATCTGGCTGACTGCTTAATCCACCATAACAATAACAGAATACACAATACAATGAAAATAACATAAAGCTAACAAGATTACGAACTACAATTGGCATCTCCTGAGGATCTATTGCTGCACATTTCATGCTGCCATAACAAAAGCTAGCTATAGTATAAATAGTAGACTTTTTCAACTTTTTCAATCCCTCTGATAGCCAAGGGCACATAAGTTCCTTGCAAAAGAGTCATTCCAATAGACCAGATGGGAAGACATTAAAATCAGCCTGGGAGAAGGCTCTACAATATTTGGATAGTACTGAGGCGGTAAATATTTAGCCAGCTGCAGGCGTGGGTTCAACCTCTTGGATCTAACACTGCTAGTAGGAATGTACAGAATGTGTTGATTTGGGATGTAACAATTTGGAGAATTCTCCAAAATATTCCTTGATTGATGAATTTTATGCATCTTATATGTTTAGATCTTAGATTTAACTCATTTTGCTATTCATTGGGAAAGATCTGCTGTTTACAATGCTCTTACATTCAGTGTATTCTCCAACCTTAGCAACTTTAAGACCTTTGGACTTCAACTCTCAGAATCCAGGGTTTGAAGTCCACACTTCTTAAAGTTTCTAAGGTTGGAAACAGAGTCTGGTTTGATAATACCGGTATAGGTCATACAAATGGAAATATTTGCCTTTTCCTCAAAACATCCCATTCCTAAAGGATAGCTGCTTTTTTTTTTTTTTTTTACCCAGCACAGTTTTGCCAGACACATTGATAGTGGCCTGGACCAAGAGAAAACCAGAAAGAAGCTCCTTCAGTGTGAAGAACAAATGTAGCAGTAAGATTGACACCATGAAATAAATAAATATACCTTGCTTTAAATTTCCAAGTCCCTTTCCCCATGCATGCTGCAATGCAAAGTTCAGTGGATGGCCTGGGGATAGTTACCGTTCCCTGGCCTAAATCATCTAATTGTGAGAATGGTGTCAGCGAGAGGACTTTCTGAGCTTCTCTGGCTACTTGAAGAAAAGAAACTTTAAATAAAAGTGACATTTATATTTACAGCAGGGTAATTGCTGAGTTTGAACAACAATAAACACTTGCAAGGCCAGTACCCTTTTGACACATTTCAGTCATTTTGCCATTTGTTGCATCATCATTTATTTATTTGTTTGTTTGTTTAGCACATTTTAATGGCCAGTCTTCAGCCAGAACTTTGTGGCTTTCCCATTAACATGTTTAGGAAGAAGAGAGTGGTAGCTTGCCAACATAGTAGAAGAGCTTTGTTCCGTGGTGCCTTTACTTCTGCACAAAGAATTAAGATACCAAATGTAGATTGGAAGTACCAATGCTTTAGATATATGCGTTCCTGAGATATCAGCAGTAAGAAAAATGCCATATCAATCTGGATTCTTTACAGTATATCAAATATGTAGGATTCAGATAATGAATGATTGTTTTTAAGGTGAGTTGTTATTAACCTCTTTTAGTCCTGTCTCCCCCTTTTTTGATTTAGTTTAAAAAATTTTTTCCAGCTGGATATTTTAAATTATGGTGTTATAGTGTTAATTTTTTTTGTTATTTAAAAAAAGGTTTATATTTCTAACTCTTGGCCGCATTCAGTGCCTTATAGGCAGAAACTGAATATATATTTAAATAAATAAAAGACTTGTTAGAAACTTTAAAACTCCGAATAGTTGGAAGAACTTCAGCATGAGTGTATCTAATGGCTTTCACCTCTTGATGCCAGAAATTCCCCCTTCTTTACTTCGTCTTCATAAAATTGTCTTTAACTTTTTCCTAGCCATAGGTGACTGCAGTTAGCTACAATTCTACTAAAATACTTGCCCTCTTCCTCTGCTGTGCATGCTTCTACAACCCCAGCTTATGAGTTTGTCAGGCATAAATAAATCATCCTGAGCTAAATAGGCCTGACAGTGGTTTCTCTTGATCAAAGGATAAGACTTATGGTATTTAATATCCATCATGCTTTGCTATGTGTTAGGTAAGAGATGATCAGATGTAAGTGTGATTTTTGATTTAGTTTAGTTTAGTTTATTGATTAGCCCATGGGCCAGATCAAAGTGCAGAGTTTCAAACAGAAATCATTATTAAAATCCAATAAAAACAATTTGAAATAGAATTGAAATAAAACACAATTTAAAATGAAAGTGGAATAAAATACAATAATTTAATATATGCATAAATAAAATATGACAAAATTATATATCAGTGTCACCCCTACAATCTACCTTAATCACTTACACATATGCCAATCTCAACCAAACAATTTTTCTCAAGTGTGCTATATTTGCTGTTTTCAAATTCTGGCCGTACATGAGGTAACTGTTTTGATATGGGTTTCCCAATGGATCATTTGTTTAGTATATGGACCAAGGTACCTGCCTCTCACTCTCTTATACAGGCAACAAACAAACAGGATGCGAGCCAAGTCTTCTACCTCTGCCGCTCTGCAAATGCAGAGACATTCATTATAGGGTATAGAATGGAATCTCCCATATCTGACCATTATATCAAGCTGTTTGAATCTCACTCGTGTAACATCTCCCTAAGATGTTTTGGCAGTTGTAACATTAAATAGCTCTCTATTTGAAAAGTATGTTTGTATTTACTCAGCCATTTCAAGTTACCAACCTTACTAAGGATAGCTACATCATTTTGCGCTTCTATCTCCTTGATTCTTTGGGCAGCACTTTTTTTTAGCTTGTTCCCCTGTTATGTAAGAAACAGGAAGGCCACAACCTTTTACAAAATTTATCAGTTTAGTGATCAAAGAGGTTTGTGATTGTGATTTTATCTGCTCTAGTTAGCATAACTGGGGGAGTCTATGATTTTTGGTGTTGGATTCTGTGCCAAGAAATATAATTGAAGTTTATGCAGACATCTCTCCTCCATGCTCCCCTGTCCCAAATTATTTCCTAAACTCAAAAGAAAAATCTCAGTAATGTATAAGAATAGGCATAAGAGAAAAATTGTTGTTTTTAAAAAATGTTGTCAAGTTTATATTTTCTTCTTTAAAGAAATTATTTCCTTAGTTGCAGCATATTCAATAAGAAACTAGTAATGTTTTTGACCAAGAGTATGGGGCATAGGGTAAATCGATGAAAAAATACTCCCCCAAGTCATTTTAAGACATGTCTTAAAACAGGGGTGTCAAACATGATTTCATTGAAGACTGCATCAGAGTTGTGTTTGATCTCGGGGGCTAAAGTGGATATGGCCGGGGTAGGTGTGGCTGGGGTGGGCATGGCCAGCTCAACACCACTCATGTCAGGGGCATCTGTGGTGGCCTGCCAGCAAAAATGGGCTACCGAGCTCTGTTTCTGGCTGTGATGGCCTCTTTCAACCCTCTTCCAGCAAAAACAGAGCTTAGGAGGGTTGCATGCAGACCTCCATTTTTGCTGGCAAAGGCACTGCAGGCCAGTCCTTCACTGTTTCCAGGGCTGACTCATGGGCCAGATCTAAGCACCCTGTGGGCTGGATGTGGCCTGCAGGTTTTGAGTTTGACACCCCTACCTTAAAACATTCCTATTTAGAATCTGATTCTTTGTTTTACACACACTGATGACATGATTTATCTCTACTTCCAATATTCTACTGCTCTCAGCCAGTCAACCAACCAGAACTGAGAGGTAGCACTAGACTATTCAATCCAGCTATGATCACTGTGGGATGTTTCCCCTCTAGCTGGTAATGCATTGAATAAGAAGAGAAACAAAGCTTGAGCACTTGTTTTGTCTTTTCTGTCCAGCTCATATGATATGAAGGAAGTTGTATTTAGCAATGTCTCAGAATAGACATACAAGTGTAGAGATAGACAAAAGAGACAGCAAACATTGTGCAGCTGTAGTTACTTACCTGCTGATTCAAGGAAACCTGATAGTGGGGAAGACCTAACTTGCTTGTGGTAAACAGCTGATCTTCCAAGTCTTTCACATGAAAGTCATGGACTGAATGTGAAGCAAGGGTTTGTTTTGTAGCATTTAGGTCATGCAAATCCTTCAAAGCCAGTGCTTTACAACATACGGGAGCATACTCAAAATCTCCTTGAAGATTGATGAAACAGTTGTACTTCTTTCCAGGCTCACACACTTTCTGAAAGTCTTCACATGAGTGTCCACCCAAATTCATCACTAGAGTCTCTGTGTGTTCCTTTTCCTAGATTTTAGCCTCAAAAGATGAAAAAGGGAAGAAAAACTCTGGCTGTGACTCCTGGCCAAAGTCCTTCAGAATGACCATCTTTAATGTTAAGACAAAGAGTAGTGCTGATAATGGATAACCTTGTCTCGTACCTCTCTTTATTTCAATAGGATCTGTTAATTCTCCATTTACCATTATCTTTGCTGCTTGTTTCTGATATACTCTTTGTCTTAACATTAGAGGTCTTAAACAGAAAGATCAGAGAAGAAGAAGAAATAAGAGGAATGAAAATTAAGAAAGAAGAATATAAGCTACAAGCGTTTACAGATGATCTAGTTTTTATTCTTGAAGATCCATTAGAAACAGCACCCAAACTGCTAGAAAGAATAGAGGAATATGGAAAAGTAGCAGGCTTGAAATTAAATAAAGACAAAACAAAGATTATGACAAAGAATATGCCAGCAACACAAAAGGAAGAGTTGTCAGAAACTTTGCAGATTCAAATTACAAGTAAGGTTAAATATTTGGGGATATACTTATCGCCTAGATGCAGCACTCTTAAGGAGGACAACTATACTAGACTAAAACAACAAATAGCGACTGATCTGATGAAATGGAAAAATTTGCATCTATCAATGATGGGAAGTATTTCTACAATTAAAATGAACATTTTACCTAGAATTTTATACCTGTTTCAGACAATCTCAATCAGATTGGGTAAGGATTTTTTTCAAGATCTAAATAAAATAGTTTTGAAGTTTATTTGGCAAGGGAAAAAAGCTAGAATAAAACTTAAACTGTTACAAGACGCTAGAATTAGAGGAGGATTTGGCCTACTTAATTGGGAGCTATACTACCAAGCAACAAACTTGATGTGGATTAAGGAGCGGATATCATTAAAAAATTCTAGATTATTGAATGTTGAAGGACATGATTTACTGTTGGGATGGCATGCTTTCTTATGGTATAAGGAAACTAAAGCACATGGTTATTTTAGAAGACATTATATAAGGGAGGCATTGTTATTAAACTGGAAAAAGGTAAAAAGATTACACTACTTAAAAATTCCAGTCTGGATATCAACAATTGAAGCATTTTCATATCCAATAATATATAAAAAGGAACAAACAGTTAGATATATTGAACTATTGAATGCAGAGGGTGAACTCAAATCTATCCAAGAGTTGAAACAAGAAGGGATTGAAATGAACTGGTATTCATATGTACAGATACAATCTAGATATAATGAAGATAGAAAATCCAAAGGTTTTTACAATAAAATGACTGAGTTAGACAAAATTTCAACAGGTACTGATGAAAAAGTAATTAAAAAACTATATGGATACTTATTGGAGGCTAAACTACAAGAAGAACAAGTCAAAGAAACTATGATAGCTTGGGGGGGAAATTTTAGGTATGGGATTGATTTAGAGAAATGGCAGAAACTGTGGCCCCAAAATTATAAAATGACAATGTCTACTGTATATAGAGAAAATTTGTATAAGATGTTTTACAGGCGGCATCTACCCCCAACCAGAATTGCAAGAATGTCCAAGAATAAATCAGAAAAGTGTTGGAAAGGTCATCAGATACCGGGCTCATATTACCACATGTGGTGGACTTGCATTGAAGCTAAAAGTTACTGGACTAAAATCCACATGTGGCTGGAGAAAATGACACACAAACAAATAGACTTTAAACCAGACATCTTTTTATTGGGGATCATACTCAAAATCTATAACAAAGACTTAAAATATCTGATTGTAAATGTGTTAACAGCAGCCAGAATCGTATTTGCAAAAAACTGGAAAAATGAAACAATACCAAAACAGGAAGAAGTTATTCGAAAAATAATGGACTGTGCTGAAATGAGTAAATTGACACTTGAAATTAGAGAACAAGAGGACGAGCAATTTTATAAGATATGGGACTTGTTTTATCAGTGGCTGGGGGAAAAAACTTGGAAATGAAAAATGTTTTACTTATGCTTTAACTGAAGGAGTTAAATGATAACACAATTTTTGAAGATCGAGGGTTGGAAAGAAGACACGAGAGCCAGGACTTCCAAAGAAGACAGGGTTTTCAAAAGCCCCAGGAACGCCTGCAGCTCCACCTTGGAGGGGGGAGTGGGGGCGTTCCTGATGGCTGACACCTTTGAAGGCGTAGGGTGGATTCCTTGGGCGTCAATTAAGAAACCCAAGAACTCCACTCTGGGAACAGCAAATGAACATTTGCTGCGTTTCAATTTTAAGCCTGCGCCCCTAAAACGCAGGAGGACTTTCCTAAGGATTTCGATGAGTTCTGAGCGGCTGGAAGCAGCGATCAGAATGCCATCGAAATAAGGAACCACGCCAGGGAGCCCGTGGAGCAGCTGCTCCATGAGGCTCTGGAAGATCCCCGGGGCCACGGAAACGCCAAATTGGAGGCGGTGGCAACGAAAAGCCCACCGATGGGTGACGATGGTCTGGGCAGCCACCGCATCGTCATCCACCGGGAGCTGTTGGTAGGCCTGCGCCATATCCAGTTTTGCAAATGTGCAGCCCTGCCCCAGGAAATGGAGCAGGTGCTGTACCACAGGGACTGGATAGGGGTTTGCCTGAAGGGCAAGGTTGATCGTTGACTTGTAGTCGGCGCAGATCTGCACCGACCCGTCTGGTTTGACGAGGACCACAATTGGGGTCTCCCATCGCGAATGGTCGACGGGTTTGAGTATGCCCTGTGCCAGAAGCTTGTCAAGCTCAGCGTCAACCTTAGCCCTCAAGGCAAAAGGCACCCTGCAGGCCTTAAGCCAAATTGGAGCAACCTGGGGATTGAGGTTGAGGGAGATAGGGGTGCCCCTGTAAGAGCCCATCTGGCCGTTGAAGACATCTGAGAACTCTAAGAAGACGTCCTCCAGGGAGGAGGGAACCACCCTATGCACCCCCCCCCCGATAGAGAGACCCAAGGCAGGAAACCAATCAAGGCCAAGCAATGCAGGGAGGGAATTTTTTACAATTAGAATGGGCAGGCGCCCATGAAAAGTCCCATAGTCAACAAGGATGGGGAAAGAACCCAGGATGGGAATGAGAGTCCCCTGGTAGTCCCTAAGGGAAGTGTCCACAGGTTGTAGCTGGGCACAGGAGACGTGGGGACACAGGCGGGAGAAGGTGGCCCAGGAGATCAGGGAGCGGGAGGAGCCGGAGTCCACCTCCATACGGCAAGGCTGACCTTCCAGTTGGAGTGAGGCAGAAACCTTTCGGGCTCCGGCAGACACCTGGCTGATGGTTTCACCGGCAATCTCTGGCTGGTAAACAGTGTGGAAATCTTCAGCCCGCCAAGTGGGCCGTGGCGGTTGGGGGTGCGACTGCGTTTGAGATGCGGCTGGCTGCTGCAGGAAGGATGGCGCAGGTAAAGAAGCACGGCAAACCTGGGCAATGTGCCCTTTTTTATTGCAGCGACGGCAGACGGTGCTCTTGAACGGGCAAGCCGTGCGGGCATGGCGGCCGCCACAACCAACGCACAAGGTTGCAGCAGGGGCAGCAGGAGGTGGTGGTGATGGGCGCCTGGGCTGCGCCCTGAGCTGGCCAACAACCTCATTGCAGGTGTCTTCAGGTGGCAACAGTTCATCGACCAGGCAGGCTTGCGCGGCAGGTGGAGGGCACCCCGACATCAGAGGAGGAGGTGGCGATGCCAGCTGCAGGCGTTCCATGTCGGCCGTGGACTGCTCAGAGAGTTCCGCTGCTCTGGCAGCCTCCACGGCCTGCTGCATGGTGATGTCGTGGTGCCGCAAGAGTCGGCTTCTCAGATTTATGTCCTTAACGCCGCACACAAACTGTTCAACCAAGTTCTCGTCCAAATTCTGGAAGTCGCACTGAGCCGCTGTTACGCGGAGCGACTCCAGAAATTGGCTGATGCTCTCTGTTGGCTTTTGGACGCGGCGGCGGAAAGCGAAGCGGCGAGCAATGCGGGATGGTGCCGGGGCATAGTGGCCCTTAAGCCGGGTCATCAGCGTGTCCCAGCTGAGCTGGTAGACTGGTCGCGGGGCGGCTAAGGCTCTGGCTGACGCGAACATCGCAGGCCCGCAGCAGCTTAAGAAGAAGCTGCATTTCTCTTCTTCTGGCTGATTGTGGTTCTTGGATGCAATCAGGTAGCATTCGAACCGCTCCATGAAACCTTCCTAGGTTTCACCAGCAGATCCGAATGGTGCGAAGGGCAGTAAGGCGGATGCCATGTTCGCCAAGATTGAGACAGTTCAATGGAAGTAGATAGGAGCGGAGAAAAAAATTTCTAGCGTTCGCGCACCGGCGGTTTAGACGTGGCTTGAGCGGCTGGCTAAATTCTTTCTCGCTCGTTGCCCTAGGCTCTGCAGGAATCGCTGAATCCCATCCTCGTCGCCAGTTTTGAAGATTGAGGGTTGGAAAGAAGACGCAAGAGCCAGGACTTCCAAAGAAGACAGGGTTTATTGTAAACAGAGCAGTGACAGCGATTCAAAGAGACGAAATCCGCGCCAAGGTATTTATATAACATTTTTATAACAGGGTACCAATGGAAGGCCGGGTAGCATCCAGCAACTGCTGACGCAGTACCTTGGCCAATCAGAATGGGTTGGCTGGCTAGCAACAGGCTATGCTGTGCCTTAGCCAATCAGCGCTCAGCATAGGCTGTTGCTGGCCTCCTAGAGGATTTATTAATACTTAACAGCAATCATGCTGTGAAATAAATTAACAATGATACAATGAAAAACTAATATACCTATGACTGGTGATATAATGTATAACGTTAAGAACCTACTATAATGATATCTTGTTGTTGATAAATAATTTTAATAAGGGAATAATTGAAAATTGGTATATATATGTAGCGACTATTTAGAATATTTTGTTGAAAAATAAAGGAATAAGATTTCTGTTTGAATGTATGATGTACAAGGATAATAATGAACAGAAGCATACCTGATAGCGATTGATGGAATTATGCATAATTGAAAACAGTGATATACAAATATAAATGGTTGGTTAAAAAAAATTTTTTTTCCTACTACATGGGATTATACAAAGGTATACTGTTATCAAATAGATAATCAAGAATGTGAGGGAATCATGATTTTCTGGAAAAAAATAATACTAATGGTAACTGAATATATAATGAAAGTGAGGTATTTAGTTATACTAGATGAAAAATCTGAGATGGTAAATATTATTCGAGAATATGGATGTTAAAACACCTGAAACCAAACGACATGCTGTAGATGATGATGTTTTTTTTATTGTTGTCTGTATATGTTGTCTATGTAATCAAAATAAAAAAAATTTTACAAAAAAAGAAAAAAAGGTGAAGAAGGGGAAAACAGAAAAGAAAATATTAAATATATAAGTATATATACAACAGAGAGATACAAAGTGTGTGTGTGGGGGGGGGAATATAGTTAGGATAGATTAGCAAATGTAAGGGAATAAAAAATGATACTAAATTACGTCTGGGTTGGCGGAAATACCATCCCAAGGAAACATAAACTGAGATTTAAAATAGACACACCAACAACAATAGAAAAAGAAAGGGAGAGAGGAGGAGAGAATGAAAGGAAGACGGGGGAAAGAAGAAAGAGGTAAGGAGAAGGGGATGGAAAGGAGAGAAAGAGGAGGAGAGAAGGTAGAAAGGGGAAGAGGAAGAGCAGGAGTAAGAGAAAGGTACAGGAAGAAGGAAGGGAAAGGAGAGGAGGAAGGAGGAAAGTAGAGAAGGGAGGGAGGGAAAAAGGAAAGGGAAAGGGAAAGGAAAGGAGGATGGAAGGGAGAGAAAAGGAAGGAGAGAGGGTAGGAAGAGAAAGAGGAAGAGCGGGAGTAAGGGAGAGGTAAGGGAAGAAGGAAGGGGAAGGAGAGGAGGAAGGAAGAAAGTAGAGAAGGGAGAGAGGGTGAAAAAAAAGCGGTAAGGAGAGGAGGATGGAAAGAGAGAAAGAGGAGGAGAGAAGGTAGGAAGGGGAAGAGGAAGAGCAGGAGTAAGAGAAAGGTACAGGAAGAAGGAAGGGAAAGGAGAGGAGGAAGGAAGAAAGTAGAGAAGGGAGGGAGGGAGAAAAGAAAGGGAAAATAAGGTAGTGTTACAACAGGAGGAAGGGATGGTAAACAAAGCAACCCAAACTGTATATTATAACCTATTAAATGAAATAATAAATGTATAAGAATGATAAATGTTAAATCACCTGTAACCAAACGACATGCTGTATGTGATGATGGTTTTTTTGTGTGTTTTTTTATTGTTGTGTGTATGTGTTGTCTATGTAATAAAAATTATATATTATATATATATATATATATATATATATATATATATATATATATATATATATATATATATATATATATATATATATATATATATATATATATAGACCATCTTTAACCTAAGCATCTTTTATAAAAATCAAGCTGCAAGCCATAGCAAGATTGCCATAATATTCCCTATTCTCTACTCCCGCTGTTTTATTTTGGCTGGTTTGTCTATAGGTTCAGGGTTATATCCCAAATTCTGGCATTGTATAAAACTTTAGCATGTCAGGGCATAAATATTCAAGATGAAATAAGGAAGGTGTGAAGTTACAGCCTTGATTTATAGAAGAGAAAGTTACACTGCGAATATTGTTGTGGGCCCAGCTCCTGGAGACAAGATTTGTTAGTACAAACTGTCTCTAAATATTTATGCTTCACTAAATAATTGCTAAATAATTCCAGTTCTCAGCTGGAAATTCAGGATTTGGACTAGCCGAAATTAGTCATGAAAAGTAAGAATGGTATATTGGTATTTTATACAGCAGGACTCTTACCAAATGACACTAGTAAGTTTCATGATATAATTAATATCTTTTTATAAAGTGCTCTCTCTGGCCTGACACTGAGCACTTCTTTAAGAAGTCTTTCATTAAAATAAATGAAGCACTTAAAAGCGATACATTACAGGGTTATTTATCCAAGAATTATTAAAGACATTTACATTTTCTAACTCCAACTGTATGAACATAAGCTCCTCTTTTGCTGTATTTTAACATGTCTGGGTAAGAGAGAGAAAATTGAGGGGAGATTGAGGGAACAAGTGGGTCGTAGTGAAAACAAATTATTCTATCACTATCTTTAGGGTAACTTTTCAAGGGCCCATTTTTTTAAAATCCTTGTCAATAAATTCTAGAATGACTATTAATGATGGATTCTTTCCAAGAAATATTTGTAGAGAGCCACAAGAAGAAATATCATTGTATGAACATTTATTGCAACTATCTTAAAGACAGTTATCTCAAGACAATGCTTTATATCAAACCTTTTGGGATTGGCATGTTAAAAATTCAGAAAATACCTAACTTCATTCTGCTGGTTTGACTCTCTTTCTCTCCTTCCCTCCTTCTCTCTATTATTCTCTCTCACACATACACAATTTTTAAGGAAGTGGTACAATATTTTGTGAAATAAACATTCTGCCTACCTCCTAAGAAAAAAAGACTTGTGGCAGCTCTAGGTCACACAAGGCCTTCACTTTGGAAAGTTTGATCAGTTGATTTGATATGAGTTTGCAAGACCACTTCTTCCTAGGGGCTATCCTAGGACTCCCCATCCTCCCCAGATCAGATAAGGTGAACATGCTCCTAGTCCTTTTGCTTAAACATTGCCATCTTATGGGAACCATCTGTTCCCAGCCTCTGCCCTAGGGAACGCTCTTCTCCCTCATCTTTGGCAAACCTCTATCCTCCTAACTTTCTGAAAAGCACCTGACTTCTCCTCCCTCACCCCAAGTACTGTAAAATATGAAATTGGCAAGAGGATTAATGATGGATTACATTGCTAAAGATTCTAATTTTTGTGGCTTTAATAGGTATGTGTATATATTGATGTTTTTTTAACTGTTGATTGGGGATTTTGCCCAGAATTTGACTTAAATGGGTACTTACATAAAGAGTTTAAATGAATTAATAAATGAAACCATGTTTTATACCAGTAAAACATAGACTAAGATTGAATTTGCAATAGGATGATAGAATATGACAGTTTCTGTTCTTGTCTTCTAACAACAGTTGGTAGCCCATAAAATAGGGCAACCTGGCCCTGTTGTTACACTCTGAAATTGGCTCTAACGTTATGGCTGATGTTCAGCCTTCAAGACTCCTGAATCATCTTCCCTTAGGTAACTATTGTTTCACATCAGGAGATAAAAGCACTCTTGATAAAACTCTCATATTATTCATATTAATATTTTTGTATTTATTTATCCTCTAATGATAGCTATAAACAATTCAGGTTTTCTTTATCCTTTCCTCTCTCTTATATTCAAGCCTTTATTCATGGAATGTGAACAGCTTGATCCACAGATCAGGGCAATGGGGGTTATTCTCACATTATGTAAGCACAGCATAACCATATATCTGTGCAAGGGTTGTATAATAATTTCCTGCATAATTTTAGTGATTCTGCCTCCTGGGCATGTTTAATTCAACAGCACAGTTGTTTTCTTGTAATTTTTCCAAAGCAAATCTTGATATTTTCCAAAAGGACAAGATGAAACCCTCCCTGGATCATATTATTGCAGAAGTTGACACAGGATTTAGATAGCACATTATTTGGTATTAAAAGAAACCTGCAATTCTAGACCTTCCAAATGAAGACAATTGGTTGGCCTCACCCTCGAGTAAGGTGCCGGGGACATCAATGGCCCTATGATCTGTCCTGCAGTCATTTGGGATTTTTATTATCTAAAGATGTATGTGGTATCCAGAGAAAATATCATAAATAAAGATAATGCTGAGTTTGGTATTACTTTGTTGTATGCCAGCTTCCCATTCAATTCCTTATTGAACTGAATTAAAATTATTATTTAAAAAGAAACCAAGCCTGCCAAAGAGTAAGGACAGTGATTAATGTCTTTTCATAAATTGGTATGTCATAATTGAATATATCCATCATGGCAGCCATTTTATGAGTGACCATGGCCTGGCATAGAAATTGTTTGACACAGTTGCAAAAGATATTCCTACCAGCCACCAAAATTGAGAATTCCTGCTGCAAAAAAACAAACAAAAACACACACACACACACACACAAAAACCCAACCGTGGACTCCTAGTCACTCTAATGCCTGAAAACAATGCAATTGTTGAGAATGTTGAGATTTAAAAGCCTTATTTTTGCTGCAGTGCTTAAATGTTTGGAGCAAGATTAAAATAAGAGGGAGCATAATTTTAGCACAAGTGGAAAAAATATTGCTTGAATAATACTTAGTTCCAGGTCTAGGATGTCATAAGACATTATAAAATATTATGATCTACAATGCAATTCAGATTTAGTCTTTAAAAATCAGTCATCCATAGGCTTCTTCAGATTCAATGGAATGCTGCTTCACAGGATTCCAAGTTAATGGCTTGAAGGTAGAGTTCCATTACACCAGGTTGGAAAAAAATACTTTAGGCCTTCTCCATCTTCACATAGAGATATTAACCAGTAGATATCTATCACTTTACAGTAATTACTACGGTGAATAACTGCTGTACAGACATGGAAGTAAACATGTGAAACAATACTACCAACAAATTAATGGCTCATCATGAAGTGGCTGTTTTATTGTACAGTGAATTGTTTATATTCAGATTTTAATACCACAAGGAATCCTGCAGGTGGTCCTCAGCTTATAGATACATTTGGGACCAGAATTTCTATTGCTAAGTAAGGCAGTTAAGTGAGCTGTGGCCAATTTTAGGATTTTTTTTGACACTGTTGTTAAGTGAACTACTTCAGTTGTTAAATGAATCAGGCAGTCATTTGCTTGTCAGAACCTGGCTGGGAATGTCACAAATGGTCACAAAATATGGCTAGGAAGATCACAAATGACACTAGCAAACTGCAACCATTGTGAATACTTCAGTGGTGGGATTCAAATTTTTTTACTACCAGTTCTGTGGATGTGGCTTGGTGGGTGTGGCAGGGGAAGGATACTGTTACGTCCATACATGTCCCACCCTCTCCTGTCAATCAGGCAGGGTATTAGCTAGTTGGTCGGTTTACGTTTTGTTCAGGCGGGAGATTTGGAGTGTTCCTATTGGTTAACACTCTGGCAGCTCTGAGTATAAAAGAGCTGTCAGAGTGCTAGTTGTCATCTTGTCTGGTTGCTGTTAAAATAAATCTGTTGCATGAGCACTGAGCCTCGTCATTACCTCAGACGTTAAGTACAATTCACCTGGCGACGAGGATGGGGTTTTGAGGACAAAATCCACTCAAATACAAGCGTAGAATATATACTCCCTTAAACAAACTGAAGTACTTAAATTATGATGACTACCACCACATTCGCCGCTTACATGCCTGAGAGAGAATATTGGGAGTTGTTTATTGAATGGTTTGAATGCTTTCATTTCACTAATGATTTTAAGGACATTTTAGATGAAAGGCGTCAGGGGTATTTTCTTAATTCTTGTGGGCCTGAGATGCTCGCTACTGCCTGAGCTCTAGTTGCGCCAGCCCAAGTATTTAATGTACCTTGAGACACTCTCATAGCCAAACTAAAGGGCTACTATGCCCCAAAACCATCCCGTTTCACAAGGCAGTATGCTTTCCAGCAGTGTATTCAAGGGGAGAATGAGACAGTGAGCCAATATGTGACCGCTTTAAGAAACGCCACCATCCATTGCAAATTTCCTGATCTGGATAATGCACTGTTAGCGCAGCTAATTTGTGGAGTGAAAGATCCTCGTTTACATCGGCGGTTGCTGGCTCACTCTGATTTAAACCTGTCCATAGCAATGGATGAAGCAAGAGCAGCCGAGCAGTCCAATAGATCAGCGGCTGAAATAAAACGATACCAAGCCCTACACAACTCACCTCTGCTGTGGTGAACCAGCAAGCAGTTGAAATGAATGAAGATGCATGGCTGCCCGAAGAGGTGAGCCGTTTAAACATAAGTGCAGCCAGGAGGAAAAGAATTAACAATGATTCACCTCAATCAGGTTGCCTAAGCTGTGGGGGCAACCACTTACGCTCAAGCTGCAGATTCAAGACAGCTATATGCTGCTATTGCGGGAAAATGGGGCACCTGGCCTATGTATGTATGTAGGGCTACCCAGCCTTTTGCTGATGCTGCGTCCAGACCATTCAACGACTCAAGCGGCAGACTTGCAGTCATAGGCCATTCAGAGGTTTGGACAACTGCTATGCTGTGGACCCCGAGGCAGAAGAAGAGGAGGCAATCAACACAGCATCGGCGACTTCAGGCAATCATAAGAAGAAATACATCACTGTCTACATCGAAGGGGCACCTTGCGAGATGGAGAATGACACGGGATCATCAAAATCCATCATAGCATGGGACACCCTCAATCAGCTGGTGCCGAGGTTTCCGGAAAAGCGACTGGAAAAATGCAATTGCATCCTAAAAGATTACCAAAACAATCCATTTCCTCTTAAAGGAAGCAGATTTTTTTTTGTGGAACATGGCCAGTTTAAAGGGGAACTCCCTATGGTCGTAGTAACCAACCCTTTAGCCACTTTATTAGGGCTTGACTGGTTTGAAGCCTTAGGATTAGAAATAATGGGAGTCCATACTACAAGAGATTCCAGTGAATTTGAGGAACTCACCAAAGAGTATTGTGAGGTATTCAATTATTCTTTAGGGACATTTAAGGGGTCCCCTATATCTTTTAATTTAGATCCTAGCATAACTCCAATCAGGCTTAAGGCAAGAAGACTACCTTTTGCATTACAAGCCAAACTTGATGCAGAACTTGACGCAGAACTTGACAAATTATTACAGCAAGGTATATTAGAGCCTGTTGATTAGTCCAGGTGGGAGACACCTATAGTGATACCAATGAAGTCAGATGGCTCAATTAGAATATGTGCTGACTATAAGGCAACAATTAATAAGGCCTTACAAGTGCACCCCACCCGGTTCCAGTGGTACAGCACCTGCTGCACTCCCTGGGTAAAGGGAAAATTTTTGCTAAGCTTGACTTAGCTCAAGCTTAGCAACAATTGAAGGTGGACAATGCAACAGCGGACACTCAAACGATAGTCATGCATCATGGAGCATTCCGTTGTCGCAGGCTCCAATTTAGAGTCTGTGTGGTGCCAGGAATATTTCAGAGCATTATGTAAAGAACATTGCAAGGAATTCCTGGGGTTTTACCTTATTTTGATGACGTACTTATAGCTGCGAACACCAGAAAAGAATTACTTCAAAAGCTAAGGATAATTCTACAGAGGTTAAGGAAAAGGGGTTAAAACTAAAAAAAATCTAAATGTCATTTTGGAGTACCCTCCGTAGAATTCTTAGGATTTCACATTGCTCAAGGCATCCATCCTTCTCAGACCAAAGTGGAGGCAATCAAAAATGCACCAATCCCAACTAATAGGGCTGAACTGCAGGCTTTTCTGGTGTTGCTTAACTTCTATGCTATGTTTCTTCCCCATAAGGCGTCCGTAGCGGAACCTCTACATAGACTACTTGACAGCTCTACATTAGGGAGATGGGGCAGCCGTGAAGTGCATGCGTTCACAGCTGTCAAATCTCTGTTGACATCATCAGATATACTAATTCAATACAACGAAGCTCTGCTGCTTTTGATAGCCTCCAATGCCTCCCCGTATGGAATAGGCGCAGTTTTGAGCCACAGATTCCCCAATGGCTCTGAGGCTCCCATTGCTTATTTCTACTTCTCCTTGTCCAAAACAGAAAAAAACTACAGTCAATTGGACAAGGAGGCACTAGCAGCAGTAGCAGGCATTAAATGTTTCCACCACTATTTATATGGCAGGCAATTCACTCTGCAAACAGACCACAAGCCCCTTCTGGGAATAGTAGCCGGTGACAAACCCATGCCAAATATAGTTTCGCCCCACATGCTGCGATGGATTGAATTCCTCACGGCATACTCATACCATGTGGAATACAGGCCAGGAAAGCACTTGGGCCATGCAGATGTGCTGTCATTGCCCGCTTCCCACATTGACGCATGAACCCATTCCAGCAAGCAACGTATTACTTATAGACAACTTGCAGCTGCCGCTGTCTGCAACAGATATAGCGGCGCACCCTAAAACAGACCCCATAATTTCAAACATCCTAGAATGGGTTAGATGAGGGTGGCCCAATAACCAAATTCCTGAAACTTTTCAACTGTACTTTAGACAGAGGACTGAACTGTCCGAACTTAAAGATTGCTTGCTATGGGGATCAAGAGTAGTAGTTCCCAACGCCTTACACAATGACATATTGCAGCATTTACATTTAAGCCACTCAGCTTAATGTATGGTGGCCAAAGTTGGACAACGACATATCCAACTGGGAAATGGCATGCCTCCCCTGCCAAAGCTCTAGACCGAATCCTCAACAACAACACCAAAAGAATGGGACATACCAAGGGGCCCATGGTCAAGAATACATATGGATTTTGGAGGCCCCGTGCAGGGACACTCTTTCCTGATAGTGGTGGATGCATTTTCATATTGGGTAGAACTGTGTACTATGCAATCTATCACTTCTTAATCAACAATAAGGGTATTACAACATTTATTCATGACACATGGCATTCCAGACACTTTAGTGTCCGATAAAGGCCCACAGCTAACCTCTGCTACATTCCAATTATTTTTAGCAAGTTTAGGTATTAGACATGCCTTAATAGCTCCGTACCACCCAGCAAGCAATGGTAGGGCAGAACGAGCTGTTCGCTCTGCAAAAGAAGCACTCAGACATATGGGCACAGGTGCATGGGAACAAATGTTAACACATACTTGTTATCTCAACATACAACACCATGCCCTACCTCAGGGAAAAGTCCAGCTGAACTTCTCATGGGCCGCCGATTATGCATAATACTGGACCATTTACATCCCACATACCAATCAGATAATCCAATACTATGTAATGGCACTCGCACATTCCAACTGGGGGAAGGAGTATTTGTGAAAAACTGTATAGTATTTAAGTATTTAAGTATTTAATAAATTTATAGGCCTCCCAATCCCGAAGGACTCCGGGCGGCTTACAGAAATACATTTAAAAAAAAATAAAGTATTAAAAATAGAGAAAAAAACAGATTAAAACAGATTAAAAGATCACTTCATGCACTCAATCTAGGCGGGGCTGGACCTCATTCATGAGGTCAACAGCCCCAGGCCTGCCGGAATAGTCAGGTTTTGGTACCCTTTTGGAAGGCCATGAGAGTGGGAAGGGTCCGGATCTCTGGGGGTAGATCATTCCATAGAGTCGGAGCGGCCACAGAGAAGGCCCTCCCCTGGGGAGCTGCCAGATGGCATTGTCTGGTCGACGGCACCCGAAGAAGGCCCACCCTGTGTGATCTTATTGGCCATTGGGAGGTATGCAGCAGAAGTCGGTCATGCAGTTATCCGGGTCCTAGGCCATGTAGGGCTTTAAAGGTAATAACCAGCACCTTGAAATGCGTTCGGAGACCGATAGGAAGCCAGTGCAGCTCGCGGAAGATAGGTGTAACATGGGTGTATCTTGGTACACCCAATATTGCTCGCGCGGCTGCATTCTGGACCAATTGTAGTCTCCGAACACTTTTCAGGGACAGCCCCATGTAGAGCGCATTACAGTAGTCAAGTCTTGAGCTGATGAGGGCATGAGTGACTGTTTGAAGTGCCTCCCGATCCAGGTGGGGCCACAACTGGTGCACCAGGCGGATCTGGGCAAAAGCCCCTCTGGTCACAGCTGACAAGTGCTGTTCCAATGTCAGCTGCGGGTCCAGGAGGACACCCAAGTTGCGGACCCTCTCTGGGGGGTATAGAGTTTCACCCCCCAGGCTTAGGGATGGAATATCTGGACTGTCCTTGGGGGGCAACATCTACAGCCACTCTTGTCAGGATTGAGTGCAAGTTTGTTCACTCCCATCCAGACCCTGACAGCTTCCAGGCACTGGCACATCACTTCCACTGCTACACTGAATTGGCACGGGGCAGAGAGATACAACTGAGTATCATCTGCAAAGTGATGGTATTTAATCCCATGCCGGCGAATGATCTCACCCAGTGGCTTCATGTAGATATTGAATAGGAGGGGGGACAAGACCGAGCCCTGTGGCACCCCATATTTAAGGGGCCTAGGGGTCGAACTTTGTCCTCCAACCAACACCGACTGTGACCTGCCAGAGAGGTAAGAGGAGAACCACCGTAAAACAGTGCCTCCCACTCCCAGCTCTTCCAGCTGTCGCAGAAGGATACCATGGTCGATGGTATCGAAGGCCACTGAGAGGTCAAGGAGCACCAGGATAGAGGAATGTCCTCTATCCCTGGCCCGCCAGAGATCATCGGTCAGCGTGACCAAGGCGGTTTCGGTGCAGTATCCAGGCCTGAAACCAGACAGAAAGGAATCTAGATAATCTGCTTCATCCAAGGTCCATTGGAGTTGAAGGACCACTACCTTCTCAACAACCTTCCCCAAAAAAGGGAGGTTGGAGACTGGACAATAGTTTTTAAGGATAGCTGGGTCCAGAGAAGGCTTCTTAAGGAGGGGTCTTACTACTGCTTCCTTCCAAGGTTGCGGGAAAGATACCTCCTGCAGAGACGTGTTCGTGATCCTCTGGAGCCAGCCTCGTGTTCCCTCCTTGCTGGTCGAGACCAACCAGGAGGGGCACAGGTCCAGTAAACAGGTGGTGGCACTCATCGCTCCCATGGCCTTGTCCACTTCCTCAGGGGTGACAAGCTGGAACTCATTCCAGGAAGTCTGATCAAGGCCCTCCCTCAGCATCTCTGCTGGTACTGTCCAAGTGGAGTCAAGGTCCGTCCGAATCTGAATGATTTTGTCCAACAGAAACTGAGCAAATTCCTCAGCCCTTCCCTGAAAGGGCTCCCCTGCGTCCTCCCCTTTCAAGAGGGAGCGGGTTATCCTAAACAGGGCGGCCAGGCAAGATTCTGCGGATGCAATAAGAGTGGGAAAATGAGCACATTTTGCCGCCCGTATTACCACTAAATAAGTCCTAATAAAGCTCTTAGTTGTGTTCGGTCGGATTCGGAGTTGCTAGCCCTCCAATGTCACTCTAGGTGTCTCTTTTGGAGCTTCATCTCCAGGAGTTCCTTGGTAAACCAAGATGCCCTCCTGGATCCACTGCCACGAAGAGGCCGCAAAGGCACAATCCGATCTAGTGCCTCAGTTGCCGCTGTATTCCAGGCGGCGACCAAGGACTCTGTCGGATTGTGGGCAAGGAAGTCAGGGTCCATCAGGTGCCTGGGGTGGAACCATTTAATCAGTTCCCCCTCCCTGCAGTGGGGGAATAGCTTCCAGAAGTCAAGCCTCAGCAGGAAGTGATCTGACCATGACAAGGGTGAGATCTCTATTCCCCTTAGTTCAAGATCATGTCTCCACTGCCCCAAGAGAAATACGAGGTTGAGCGTGTGTCCCGCTGTATGAGTCGGACCATGAATTACCTGGGTCAAGTTCATGGTTGTCATGAAAGCCATGAACTCCTGAGCCCCATCAGAGTGTTCGCCTAGAGATCGCAGGTTGAAGTCCCCCAGTACTATCAGTCTGGGGAACCAAACCGCCAGTCCAGTTACTGATTCTAGGATCGCAGGCAGGGCTGTTGTGATGCACTGGGAGGTAGGTACATCAAAAACAAGCTCACTTGACTCCCCTAGGTCCAATTTCACGAGGAGAAACTCACACCCGACAGTCTCTGTAGCAGGGATCCTGCGAGGAACTAATGACTCTCAGATAATAGCTGCCACTCCCCCACCCCTTCTTTGGTGTCATGGTTGGTGGAGCACCTGAAACCCTTCTGGGCACATTTCTGAGAGGGGGACTCCTCCCTCGTGGCTCAGCCAGGTTTCAGTAATACATGCCACCCTCGTCTAATATTAAGTCCTGGATGACGGGAGCTTTATGAATCACAGACCTGGCATTTAGCAGCAGCAACCTGAGACCAGGGCCCTGACTTCTCTTGTCACCAGGCCCTTGAGTTGAACTTACAGGGCCGGAACAAGGGATCGCTGTGATGTAGTGGACCCTCCTTCCCCGGTAATGGCTAGTCCTGTAGCTCCCATCATACCTGCCCCTCCCGGTCGTAACTGAGATGCTCTGGCCTGCCTCCATCCCCGTAGACCCCCCCCTCACTCCCACAGCCCCCGTTCTTCTCGGCAGGCCATTCTTATCATTCACTCTAGGACAAGAGGCGGGTCTGGGCCCCCATCCACTTCTGCTTCTGCACTCAGTGGAGGGGGCTCCAGACCGCACTCTCAGTCCTCTCATGTATACTGCACAGGCATTCTCCTCCTACATAACCCACTGTACCCGTTAAGAACATATAATAGTACAATAATACAAAAATATAAAATTAAATTAATTTAAAACGTGGGATCATTCATCTTCATACATACAAACACACATTCCGCATACAAAAAAAAATTGTGCAGGTGTTAATTTCGTGCAAGCGGTTCATGCAATTCAAATAGCTGGAAACCAGTGATGATGCAGGGGAAGAGTGTCTCATCTTCCCTTCTCTCCTGTGAACCTGGAACGATGCAGAAAAAGGGGCCAAAGTCTGGGGTTGCTGAGGCGGATTGAAGGAGGGGAAGGCATGCGTCGGCTGAAAGGGCATTAAGTCCCCCACCCACGTCTTCACCATCTTCCGTCGCCCCCTTCCACTGAAAGAATGCAATGGAAAACAGCTGCAGGCATTGCTGGTATACCAAAGGATTTTCATACTCGCTGCAGCAATGGTATTTTTCAAAAAGATAAAGCGGAGGAGGAAACAGAGGAGAAAGGTAAGAGGGGCTCCAGCCGAGGTCAGGAATGGCGGTTGTTGGAAAAGGTATTTGGCAAATCTCCAGGTGCCCCGCCTATCCGAAATTTGTAATGCCGAAAGTGAGATAGACTGAATAATAGCGCTGTCTGAGGCGGCATACCTGGGGCAGCAGTGGGTAGCGATGGTCACAATAGATGGAGCCGAAATCGAAAGTCCAGAAACCGAGTTTAAAAGGAGCCAGGTATCGAGTAACAAGAAGCCCTGTAGCGGCGACAGCAGAGTGGAGGAGAGGCCGCAGTGGTGAGGTCCTGCCTCCTCTGACTAAAAGTCCCTGCACTCTGACAGTTCCGAGTATAAAAAAGCTGTCAGAGCGCTAGTTGTCGTCTTGTTCTGGTTACTGTTAAAATAAACCTGTTGCATGAGCACTGAGCCTCGTCATTATCTTAGACGTTAAGTACAATTCAGATACTATATAATCTCCATTCCCTCCCCACTCCAGGGGAAAGTTACTGCAAAATCCCCATTTCCTCCTGATCAGCTGGGACTTGGTAGGCAGAGAATAGATGGGGCTGGGGCCAGTCAGAGATGGTATTCACCGGTTCTCCGAATTAGTCAAATTTTCCGCTACCGGTTCTCTAGAACTGATCAGAACCTGCTGAATACCACCTCTGGAATACATGCCCATTACCAAATTTTGATCACATGCCTGTTGACATGATAAAACTATTGTAAGTGTGAATGCTGTGTATGGAGGTTGTTGAGGGCATGAAGGGCAAAACAGGTTTCAATTCAACATGAGCAGGATGGAATGACAATGCGTATTTGGACCATCCATAGACAAGGTTCTTCTATCTTGTCTGTCTCCTGATAGACCTGTACACAACCTGGGGGTCTTCCTGGACTTGTGACTCCTGCTTGAAGAGCAGTTGGCAGCTGTGGCTAGAAGGACTTTTGCAGATGTTTGGGTAGTGGGCTAATTGTATCCAAATCTGGACCAAATCTATGTTCACAGTAATTCATTCCATTGTAGCTTCTCATTTAGACTACTATAATCCAGCTCTCTGAATTTGCACTATCAAATTTTGTCAGCAAGTTTACTAAATTTGCATTTGCAACTTTTTTCTGTTATGAATGATTTAAGAGATCTCCTGTTTCATTCCTATCTTTAAAACTTTGAAAATCAACAAGCAAAAAACAAAAAGCAATAAAGACAAAAACTCACTCTGAGCAAAAAAAAATGTGTCCCCTATTTTTCTAATATTATCATGTTTTGAGATGGTCTCTTTCAGTCTCATGGAAAGGCCGAAGGCAAAGTTGCAGCCTCTGGTTATCCAGATATTGTTCTCTTAGTATAACTTACTTCAAAGGTGGGTCAAGTGCAGCTGATTAATTTATAAATGTATAATCAGCTAATGTTATAAGTGGATCTATTGCACTTGATTCTGAACTTGAAGGTTATAATAGATACAATAAATGCAGAGTTATAATCTGTATCAGTTTGTAATATAAACAGCACAAGAATTAGCAGATTGTGGAAGAAGTAATTATTTTCATAATACACAAAGAACCTTCTTTGCCTGCAATGTTTCCTGAAATAGGTCAAATCCCTACATGATCTTTTGTAGTGCTTTCCTGAGATTCTCTATTAAACTCATTCTCGAACTATTTCTTCAAGCTCATTATTTTATTCTATTCTATTGTGCTGTCGATGATCAATTGCATTTACTAGCTCTCTTTCATATCTCAGGATCTGTTTCATTGTGTCAGAGCTATAGAGATATGGTGTTGGATGCTGTTGCTTTTCTAAATAACAATTGGGGATAAGTATCTTTGTTATGGACAATCATTTGGTCCTTCTATTTAAACTACTAATGCCAACTCCACCCCAAAAATGCTCTGCTACTTTGCTCTTTTATCCTGCCCATCTGCTTTGAAATTTCTTCTACATGGGCTCTATATGAAATGTGTGTGTGTGTGTGTGTGTGTGTGTGTGTGTGTGTGTGTAGTCCTAGCAGAATATTTGCTAGGCAAATGGGATGAGCCTTTAATTTGTATTCATTACACAGGTCTGCAAAAAAAAAATTTTCGAGACCTGTTTTGGTAGTTCCACGTAATCTTTATGTTTTTTGGTGTGCTGAATCCGAAAATGATCTCCATTTTGTCATAGGACACCACGTTTCCTGACAATTTAGGTAACTATGTTAAATAAGGCAAAACCTCAAAATAAATGGAAATAGACTTATAAAATTAAAGTTTTATTACAATGTTTTCATGAAAATTCTTTGTTGAACTGAAATGAGCTCACCTACACACACTAAACTCGATTCTTCTTCCTTGTGAGGCTCCTCTTGGTGCATTTACGCTTGTGAGGAGCTTCTGGAATGTCTCTCTGAAGCATTCAACAGTAGCCTGCCATCATTGTAATGCTCCATTTTCCCTGGTATCTCCTTTCCATCTCTTTAATGTCTTGGTGGAATCGTTCATCTTGTTCCTCACTCACAGCTCCCAAATTTTCAGGAAAGTAGTCAAGGTGGGACTGGAGGAAATGCACTTTTAAACTCATCAGGCAACGTATCGCTTGAAATGCTTTCAGCATTCTTCCGATGATCTTTTTGTAGTGAGGATCTTTGTTATTGCAGGCATGGAAACTTGGTGACTGTTGAATACCAGCGCGGGAATACAAGCGCTGGAATAAGGACTCCCTTCTGATTGGCTCCCGGGCGGAGCCGTTTCAATCTCCGTCCCGATTGGTCGAGTCACTCGACGCCCATTGGTTCCTTGTTCAAACCCGGAGGTATAAATGTTTGGCGCGAACCACGCCAGGTTTGAATTGCAGTCACTCTGTTTTTAATAAAGGTTGCTGTTTTACATACCCGTTGTCGCGTTCGTTCCCTTCGCTCCAAGATGCAAAACTGGCGACGAAGGTGGGATTCTGATTCCCGCGACCACGGAGAAGAACGAGCCAGCTGCCACCGCGTTTGAACAAGCACGAACGCTATCTTCAGGCTGAGAACTCCGGCAGCGAACGCAAAAAATTTTTTCTCCGCCCTCTTCCTCCCCCTCTCTGGCTTTACACCGATGGCAACAGCGCTTCCTCCTTTCGCGCCATTCGGATCCGCCGGAGAGTCATGGGATGGCTTCATGGAGCGTTTCGAGTGCTACTTAATCGCATCGAAGAACCAGGCACAGACCGACGAGGAGAAATGCAGTTTCTTCTTGTCCTGCTGTGAGCCTTCCATGTTTGCCTCTGCGAGAGCCCTGGCCGCCCCGAGGCCAGCCTACAAACTTGGGTGGGACGAGCTGATGTCCAGGCTGAGGAACCACTACGCTCCTTCACCCTCTCTGATCGCACGCCGCTTCACCTTCCGCCGCCGGGTGCAGAAGCCCAACGAATCCATCAGCCAGTTTCTGGAGGTTTTGCGCACAGTGGCCGCCCAGTGCGATTTTGCAGACCTGGAGGAGAACCTCGTGGAGCAGTTTGTATGCGGGGTCCGCGACGTGCATTTGCGCAGCCGAATGCTCCGGAACCACAAAATCACTCTGGTGCAAGCCGTGGAGACTGCGCGAGCAGCGGAGCTCTCCGAACAATCCACGGCCGACATCGAACGCCTCCAGCTGAAACCCCCCGCGCAAACCGCCGCGGGGCCTTCCACCCAGACGAACCTCGTCGACGACCTCTCTCCTGCCGAAGATGAGGAGGAGGAAACCGTCGGACAAATGAGGACGCAGCCGAAGCGGAGGCCACATCAGCAACCACCGACGCCCGCTCAGTCAGTCTCAAACGTACTTTGCCGCGGATGCGGCGGCCGCCACAGCCGCGCAGCCTGCCCGTTCCGTTCCGCCGTCTGCCGCCGCTGCCGAGGAGAAGGACACCTCGCCAGGGTCTGCCGGGCTCTCGTGCCAGCTCCATCGTTTTTGCAGTCCAGCGACCAGCGCCAGGCACCGCAACGCCGCCAACAGCCACGTCCCGCAAGGCGAGCTGAGGACTGTCACTCAACCTACCAGCCCTCTAGCGCCGACTGCGTGGTCTACCAGGCTTCCCACGTTCCCGCCGGCGATCACAAAATCAGTACCGCCGTCCGACTCGAAGGTCAGCTTTGCCGAATGGAGGTGGACTCCGGGTCTTCCCGTTCTCTACTATCTTGGGCCCTGTTTTCACGCCTCTGTCCCGGGGTTTCCCAGAGTAAATTGCGCCCCGTCGGGGTCTCCCTCCTAGACTACCAGGGAAATGGGATTCCCACGGCAGGAATATTCCACATCCGGGTGGAATACGGAGACTTTAAGGGGAAACTCCCAGTTCTAATCGTCAGGAACGATCTGCCCGCTCTCCTTGGGTTGGATTGGTTCCCCGCTTTGGGCCTCACCATAGAGGGGGTGCATAGGGTAGTCCCCCTTACCGTAGATAGCGTTCTAAGTGAGTTCGCAGATGTGTTCGATGGGGAACTGGGTTGTTATAAGGGCACCCCCATTTCCCTTTGCCTCGACCCCCAGGTTGCTCCTATTAGGCTGAAGGCACGCAGGGTTCCCTTCGCATTGAGAGCAAAGGTGGATGCTGAGCTTGACAAGCTTATAGAGCAAGGGGTAATCGAGCCCGTAGATCACGCCCGTTGGGAAACCCCCATAGTCATTCCGGTCAAACCCGACGGATCGGTGAGAATATGTGCCGACTATAAGTCGACCATTAATTTGGCCCTGCAGGCTAACCCATATCCGGTCCCCGTAGTGCAACACCTACTCCATTCCTTAGGGGAAGGCCGCATTTTTGCGAAGCTAGATATGGCACAGGCCTACCAGCAGCTTCCCGTAGACGACGACGCGGCTACAGCCCAGACCATCGTCACCCATCGCGGGGCTTTCCGTTGTCGCCGCCTCCAATTCGGCGTTTCGGTGGCCCCGGGGATTTTTCAGAGCCTCATGGAGCGTTTGCTCCATGGGCTCCCAGGCGTCGTTCCCTACTTCGACGACGTCCTGGTCGCAGCCCCCAACCACTCGGAACTCTTAAAAATACTGCGGGAGGTTCTCACACGTTTTAGGGAGGCAGGACTGAAACTAAAGCGCAGCAAATGCGAAATTGCCGTTCCTAAAGTAGAATTCTTAGGGTTCCTTATTGATGCCCAAGGCATCCACCCCTCTCCTTCCAAAATTGCCGCCATCAAAAACGCACCTACACCCACTTCTAGGGCGGAATTGCAGGCGTTCCTGGGGCTTTTAAACTTTTACGCCCCCTTTATACCCCATAAGGCGTCGCTAGCCGAGCCGCTACACCGACTGCTTGATCGGTCAGCGGCCTGGAAATGGGGTAGCCGTGAAGCGCACGCGTTCGCGGCTATAAAAGACATTTTGATCTCGTCGGCAGTCCTAATCCAATATAGCGATAGGATGCCCCTAGTTCTGACTTGCGACGCCTCTCCCTATGGCATAGGGGCGGTCCTGAGCCATGCCCTCCCGAACGGCTCAGAGGCCCCCATAGCTTTCTATTCCCGGACACTCTCCTCTACGGAGCGGAACTACAGCCAAATCGATAAAGAAGCCCTGGCTGCAGTGTCTGGCATTAAGCGTTTCCATGATTACCTCTATGGTAGGAATTTCACCCTTATCACGGATCACAAGCCGCTTCTGGGGTTATTGGCAGGCGACAAGCCAACCCCCTCCATCTTGTCTCCCCGCATGACACGCTGGACGGAGTTTCTAACGGCGTATTCGTATACGCTGTTATACCGTCCGGGGAAGCAGCTAGGGCACGCAGACGCCCTGAGCCGTTGCCCCTTGCCAGAGACGGATACAGCCCACGTGCCCGCTCTCTCTATTTTGTCCATCGCCGAATCCGACCTCCCCGTCTCTGCCGCGGACGTCGCAGCTTGCACAAAGGCTGATCCCGTCCTATCCCAAGTAGCTTCATGGGTTTTGAGGGGGTGGCCTACGGAAAAGGTAGCGGAAGGATTTCGACCATTTAAAGTACGACAAGCCGAACTCGCCCTTCACGGGGGTTGTCTTGTCTGGGGGGATAGGGTAGTGATCCCCACAGCCTTGCGGGCACGAATCCTGCCTGCACTTCATAAAAACCACCCTGGCATAGCGCGAATGAAAGCCTTAGCCCGTAGTTATGTGTGGTGGCCATTGCTAGATTTGGAAATTGCAGACTACGTAGGCCGTTGCAGGATCTGCCAAAACTCTAGGCCGAATCCCCCCACAGCCGCCCCTCGTGAGTGGGAAATCCCTAGAGGCCCATGGTCCCGTTTACATATTGACTTTGCCGGCCCCTTCCACGGCCGAAATTTTATGATAGTAGTCGATGCTTACTCCAAGTGGGTGGAGCTGGTAATCATGACCTCCACCACAGCAGAGAGTACAGTGAGGGCCCTTCATAAGATGTTCGCCACCCATGGGTTACCGGATGTGATAGTCTCAGATAATGGGCCCCAGTTTACCTCCACCACGTTCCAAGAATTCCTGGTCGAACAAGGAATTAGACACGCAGCCACAGCCCCTTATCACCCAGCTAGTAACGGCCGGGCGGAGCGCGCAGTTCGCTCAGCCAAGGAAGCTTTGGGCCGCATGGACCAGGGTGACTGGCAAGAAAGGGTGGCGGCATACCTTTTGAGCCAGCACTCCATACCCTGCCCAACGACTAATAAAAGTCCTGCGGAGCTCTTGATGGGTAGAAGATTGCGAACCCCCCTAGACAGGCTCCATCCACTTTATGCAGGGGATCTATCGAGTAACCTGGGGGCCCTCCCTTCCCATGCGTTTAAGTTAGGGGATCCTGTATGGGCCCGTTCCTTTTCTGGGGACCCACGGTGGGTTCCCGCAACCATCACAGCTCTGACTGGCCCCTGTTCCTTTAGGGTCGGCCTGGCCGACGGAACACAATGGAGGCGCCACGTGGACCAGTTAAGGCGACGCCTCCCCGCGGAAACAGACGGCCCGAGCCCCTCAGACATCCACTCTCAGCAGGAGCCACCCTCGATGACCTTCCCCCCATTGGACTGTCTCCATCCGGGGAACAGGGGGCAAGCCGATACGAACTTTTCGGACGGACGTGCCTCACCCGGCTACCCCCTTTCCCTAAGTCCTTATCGAAACTCTGAACCGACACCCCAACTAGATTGCACGGGGCCACTGTCGGACACTCCTGTTGCCACGGAGACGCCACCCCGGACAAATGGACATCGGGTACGGGACCCGGGGCCAGCGCCATCTCACGGGGCCGCGCCGCAGATTCACCGCCCTGCCACAGACACATCTCCGCCGGCGGTTCCCCCCCCGACGACAACCGCCGGGGAGCTACGAAGGTCGGGACGAGAACGTCACCGTCCCGCCTACTTACAAGACTATGTTTGTCCTTCCTAGGGAACTCTTGACTAGGGGGGGAGGGGTGTTGAATACCAGCGCGGGAATACAAGCGCTGGAATAAGGACTCGCTTCTGATTGGCTCCCGGGCGGAGCCGTTTCAATCTCCGTCCCGATTGGTCGAGTCACTCGACGCCCATTGGTTCCTTGTTCAAACCCGGAGGTATAAATGTTTGGCGCGAACCACGCCAGGTTTGAATTGCAGTCACTCTGTTTTTAATAAAGGTTGCTGTTTTACATACCCGTTGTCGCGTTCATTCCCTTCGCTCCAAGATGCAAAAGTGACCAAGTATTTGAAGCATTCTCCATCTCTTGGAAGTGATTTTACGAATTGCTTCATCAATCACAATTTTATGTGGAGAAGTGGTAGAAGAACTTTATGGGAAGGTACCAAAGTTTCTCAGATGACATTTTTTTCACCGACTTTTATCTCCCTCGGCTGCCAACTCTTCTTGGTCCAGTGATTTTGTCGGTCTCGACTTTCCCATAGGTACAGAAAACAAGGGTATTTGGTATACCCACCTTGTTGCCCGAGCAGCATGCACAAGACCTTCAAGTCCCCACACACTTGCCAACTATGGTCTTCATATTTAAGTTTATGAAGAACCAATTCCAAGTTCTCGTAGGTTTCCTTCAAGTGTATGGAATGACCTACAGGCATGGAAGCGTAAAAACCGTTGTGGAGTAAAACTGCTTTGAGACTTCTTTTTGAAGAATCTATAAAAAGATGCCATTGCTCTGAATCATATTGGATTTTAAATCAGACCTTTGACATCGATGCAATAAACCAACTTGTCTTCCTGGGTGAAGTAAGGAACGAACTCCTTTTCACTTTGTCTGAACCATGAAGATGACACTCCTGATAATAATAAATTCCTGCTTTTCAGCCTTGATCCGAGTAACACAGCGGCATCTTTGGGAAGATTCAAGTCTCTTACCAAATCATTCATCTCCTCCTGAGAAAACAATTTTGGTTTTGCATCATCTTCAAAGTCAGAACTTGATTCGCCATCTGGTTCAGGTATGACTTCACCTTCATCGGAGCTAGGTATCTCTTCCAAGGTAGCAGGGGGCTTGCGTATCTGTGCCATGGGGGATGGGATGAATTGTTGAGTGAAGATTGGGGTATGAAATGAAATGCTTCCATTTGGAATTAAATCCTTTCACATCGCATGAACAAAAGTAACAATCATCACTATGGTTCTTTTGCTCTCACCATACCATAGGAATCCCATAACGGAAAGATTTTTTCTTACCCTTAAACCAGTTTCGGAGGTCCTCAACACACCGTTTGCACACTTTATGAGGCGCCCAAACTTTATCTTGATCTCCAATTTTTAGTCCAAAGTATGCAAAGTATACTTTTTTCACAAAGTCTGTAATATTCTGCTGTTGCTTCAACATCATATATTCACCACAGATGAAACAGAAACTGTCTGGTGAATTAATACACTTTAGCGGAGCCATAACATAACAGTTGAAGAATGACGAGCTAACATGAATTGCGATGAAAAAATATGAACAGCCTAGAACCAAGAACCTGATGATGATTCGTGCACAAGTGTGGCATGCAGGAGAGAGCAGCTCTGTGTCTGTACATGAGACATCACAGTGCTGGCCACGCCCCCTGCACTGATCCGAGATGCTGCTATCTGCCCTGTGTCTTCCTCCCACTGGATTCTTCAGGAAAGATTAACCCCTTCTACCATTAGAAGCACAAACTTGCTTAGCGTATGTATATATTGCTGATCATCAGATGTACAGTGCTATATTTTTTTACATAACTCAGACAAACCCTTTAAGGTTTTTTTTGACATTTTATATCTTAAATGCACTTATGTGAATTAATTAATAGTAATTTGGACTTTAAATTTGGTTAAAAACCCATAATATAAAAAAATACCAAAAATTAAAAAAATGATAAATTTGAAGACAATTTTGCATGTTGTGGCAAATCATGATTTCTAGAGTTTTTTCAATATTTTATTTGTTTTCAGCACACCAAAATACATGGAAATTAGATGAAAATAATAAAACAGCTTTTTAGTCACAGACCTGTGTTATGATTTGAATGTTTAGAAGAATCCCTTCAATGCTGTTGTGACTGGACCAATTGGAATGCACCAATGAAAGAATAGTATTTACTTTGCAAATTAATTTGCACAAATCCCAGGCAAATGCAATATCCTCAATTGCACGCTGCAGAAGACTGAAAATTTGAACTTTTGCCACTACGGAAAACAGTGATTTAGCAAAATTGTAGTTGGTGGATTGACCCAATGTGTTTTGCTTCTTGTGTGAAGAATAGAAAGTGGGTGTCCAGCCATTTTGCTTGCATGGTCCACATTGAGAGAAGAGAAATCTTGGGCCGCATGTAAAATATATAATATTTTGTTTGTTTTAGCCATTCAATTTTGTCTGACTGTGTAAATTCATTGCAAACCTCATTTACACATTGACATAAATAAAGCCTGTATCCAGCCAATCACATTTATCATCCACCAAGCTGTACTGGGTATTGAAAAGGAAAACAGGGACATTGTCCAAACTTCTTCATCCTTGCTTCTTCTCTCTGTGCAATTCATTGCACAGCAGGTCAATGGTTAGTGGAAGAAGAAGGAGCAAGCAAAGAATTCTTTGGCTTCCTAACATCAAAACCGATGCAAAGATTAATATCCAACTATCGAAGGAAGGTGAGCTTTACAGGTTAGCACAGAGACCACTTGCCTAAAATATATAATATAGTTAATGTATATAAGTCATATAATAATGTTAAAAGTTTATGATATTGTGGGGGCATATTTCTAACTGTTCAGGGTTGCATGTGGCACTTGTGTCACATATTAAACGTGGCCTAGGTTCAATTCATAGTATATCTGTAGCAAAATTTATCCTAGAAATATGTCTTATCTAAACAACTTATTCATAGTGAATAAATCCAACATTCACCAAATAAACTGCCACTATACAATATTATTTTTTCTAATGCTGCATCTGAAAATGTTGATACTGGATGGAATATCAAAATTTAGAAATTGTGGAAACATACATATACAGATGGAAGATTGGGCAGTCACTAGGTGGGAATCAACTAATCATGTTGATCCTATTTCATGTAGAGTGTGTTTTGCTTTTCAAAACAGCTGATGGATATTCCTTTATGACTTTCTCAATCTGGTACATTCCCACTGTGTTGGATTTCAATTCCCATAATCTCTAGTTGATAGACTCATTACTGTATTGGTTAATGATTATTGGAATTGAATTCCAACACATCTGGAAGGAACAAAGTTGGAGAAAATGGTTTATGATCTGTGTCGTACTCTGTGAAACTTGCCTTCCCACATGGAAGGTTTGTTTCATATTCCCAGTAATTCAGAGTGTCTACCATGTTTAAAAAGAATGTTTTGCCTATTTTTTCATTATTGCCTTTTCAGATTGTAATGATGGTTTCCTATTTTTTTTTAAAAAAAATATTAATGTACATGATTGTAATATTTCCTGAGGGAGGAAGAATGTTAAACAATGTTATTATTGTGTCTTCAACTAATGTTTACCGTGTACTATATTTATAAGTTTTTCTTTATAAAGATTTTACAATTAAAAGTGTATTAATAATTTCATTAGGATTTTTTTTTGCCAGGTAAGAAATATAGAGATAATAAAGAAATAAAGTATTAATAGTTTTCTCTGAATCTTGTGGTAGTCTTGATTCTGAATAGCAATGAAACCAATAAGATAAAAGAGAAATTTATAGTAAAAAACATAGCCATATAGTCTTAAGTAACATGGAATTTAACACATCAAAGGGTAAACTTTTGCTTATTATTAATTATGACAGGAATTTCTATCTCATAACATTTCACATAGCAACTGTCACCAAGAAAATCTGCATTTTGAGCTGATGGCACATCTATCAGCCTGAAGCTGAGTGGAAGAGAAAAAAAAATGTATTACTATTCCAACATAGGCTTGAAATCTTGATTCCATAACATGGTGAAATATGGACATACCTTTACATAAATGCATAAAAAAACTAGCTGTTCCCAGGCAAAGTATTAGATAACATACACATTGAATCAAAAATTATTTTGATGTGCTCACTGTCTTACTATTTTATTGTATATAAAAATACAAGTTATGCACTACTTACAACACATGTAATGACTTGACCTAGTAAACACCTCTTTGCCAAGTTCTTTGAAAATATTTTTAATTATGCATTTAATTAATAAATAAGCCTTCTTATCAGATTTTGATTATGATTATCATGTATAGCATCTAATCAAAGCATTGAAATAGGATGATTATCAGCAGATTTATTTGTAAGGTTACAGTACAGCCTGTTCCACATGAAAGACTATATTAAATATTTCTTTAAAAAGAATGCGTTGGTTTTTTTTTTTTTAGATTGAACACCTCCAACCAAATTCTAGAAAAATAGCTTAGCAAAATGTTTAGGAACATGAAAAGCAAAAGTAATAAGAGAGGCTCGATCTCTCCTTCTATTCTTAGATCTCTAGATTTCTCCTATTCTTCTCAACTATTGCTTGGGCAATTAGCCCTTAAACGGTAGATTTGAACCTATACTTTTTAGATTAGCCAACTTTCTGGGTTGCTTGCACAAGTTTCATTGTTTTGTCTGCTCAATCTTGTGTTTAAGATGTAGAGTGGCTGGACTGTCTCTCTTTTTCCTCTTCTTCTTCGTCTTCCTCTTTCTCTCTTTTTTTAATCACCATTTTGTGATAAATAGCTTTCTGGAGAGGCATCTTCTCCGATCCAGAAAGTTAATCTAGATAGCATTTTATTATGTTCCTTTGCCCACAAGAACATTACCTAGAAGATTTCAGCCAAGTATTTGTTACTTCATTGAGCTGCTTTGCATAAACAAACGTTCCCCCTTTTATTGATAAAGTATTTTATTCAGAGTTGATGCTATCTATCCATTTCACTTCATGGACAAGATTAAAGTTCAAAATTTGGCAGGAGCAAGTTACACCAGTACACGTTACACCTCATTTGCTCATTGACATTAACAGAGCCTATATCTAGCCAATCACATTTATCATCCATCAAGCTGCAGTGGGTGCTGAAAAGGAAAACAGGAACATTGTCCAAACTTCTTTATTCTTTTCTCCTCCAGCTCCTCCTCCTTGTTTCTATCCAGTGGGCAAGTTAAATCAGACAATGAGATTGGAAGCAAACAGGGAAATCTGCCCTTTAATTGCTTTCCTTGATGTGAAACGCATTCTCTAGATCAGGACTGTCAAACTCCTGGCCCATGAGCCAGATGCAGCATGCTCTGGCCATGCCCATGGCCAGTTTAGCAAAGGGGGGGGGGAAGTCCTGATATGTTACATGATGCTGCCATGAAAATGCAAGTTTGATACTCCTGCTCTAGATAATATCACAGTTGTCAGGTTCCGAAGGATTTCCAAAGGAAACCAGCCAAACACAGAAATGGTTTGTAAATTTAGTTTGTATTCTTCCTTCGGCACGAACTGACTAACAAAGCACTAAGGCAATGAATAAATTGTCAGAGCTGCCGCCCTGTGCTTCCCACCACCTTTTATAGTTACATTGGTAATTAAGAAAAACCGTGCCCTGAGCGTGTGCGCACACCCATCACCTTGTGATCCAGAGTGAAAACCACCCGGCAATTAATCATGGATTGTTAGCAGAAGCTTTGTAGTTTCTTCAGTTTGTGGAGGTGGGACAGTGAGTCTTGGCAGCTGGTCCAATCTTCTCCCCTGAATGGAAGCTCCAGGCCTCTGCACTGGCCGAAGCTGACAACAGGTACCTTCATTCTTTATTATATTTTCCTACTACATTATCTCAGAATCCCATTAAGCTCCCTTCTGTGACCTCTAAAAGCATGGTATTGGAAAAGCTCGGATTTGGAACTTCCAGTTAATGTCGTGGTGTGAATGGCTTGGAAATACAGCTGGCAACTGCTGTTGAGGGATCCTTGTAGGGGTGGTAAAGAAAGGTGAGGTGCTTTATGGACCATGAAGAATTTGCAATTCCCTCGTTAAGTCTGAAGCAAACTGTCACCAGCAGGGCAGACAGCTATTTTCTCAAGTCATGAGATTTGTGCTGGAGCAGTCCATGAACAGAGCATTGAAACTGGATGAGATAATTTCCAACTCTTTTTCTAAAAGTTTAATTTAAGTACAAGAATATGAAAAGATAAACTCCAAGCATTAAGGAAGCAGCAATCAGACATATGGAGAAGATTAAAGACTGAAAAGTAAAAGGTGAAAGAAATGCCCGAGAGAAGCTTTAAAATACAGAAAGCCTGGAAAAAAGTTTAAATAATTTGAAAGGTGATTTTTGGGAGAAACTGCCTTTTTTATTTGTATTTTTTTTTTAAAAAAACACCCAGATTTATTGGATATCAGCTGTTTTTGGCATACTGCTTAATTTAGGATTTGGGAGCAGGAGAACTATCTACTGGAAGAAGAGGAGCACTACAGCACTATAGCATCAATATACTTAGTAAAGGTGAGATTCAATGCACATAATGATACACAAATACACAAAATAGAAGAAAGTAGAAGAAAGTAAAACAGCTAGAAGGCAGTTTGACCTATTGTTTGTTTGTTTGTTTGTTTATTGGATTTAAATGCCACCCTTCTCCCAAAGGACTCAGGATGGAGTACAACATTAAAAAAACACATATTACAAAAGTTAAAAAGAAAATTTAAAAAGTATCCAAAAACAAACACAATTAATATTAACATTACAATTTTAAAAATTAGATAAAAGTTAACAATTAAATTAATCATTTATTTTATTCTGTTCAGGCCAGGCCGGCTTGCTGGAAAAACCAACTTTTTAGGGCACGTTGTAAGGACCGGAGGTCGGGGATTATATGAAGCTCTGGGGGCAGCTCATTCCAGAGGGAAGGCGCTCCCACAGAGAAGGCTCTCCTCCTGGGGGTCACTAGTCGACACTGCCTGGCCAACGGCACCCTGAGGATACCAACTCTGTGGGATCACACTAGGTGGTGGGAGGCTACTGGTGACAGTAGGTGGTCTCACAGGTACCCTGGGCCTAAGCCATGGAGTGCTTTAAAGGTCATAATTAGTACCTTGAATCGCACCCGGAAAACAACCGGCAACCAGTGCAGGCCGCTTAAAAGGGGTGTAATATGGGAGCACCTAGGTACCCCCATGATAACCCGTGCAACCACATTCTGGACCAGCTGAAGCCTCCGGGTGCATCCCCATATAGAGAGCATTGCAGTAGTCCAGGCGAGAAAGGATGAGGGCATGAATGACTATGCACAGAGCATCCTGATCCAGAAAGGGGCGCAACTGACGTATCAGGCGAACCTGGTAAAAGCCCCCCCTGGTCACGGCCGTCAGATGTTCTTCTAAACCAAGCCACATATCCAGGAGGACTCCCAGATTGCAGGCCCTCTCTAAGGCGGCTAAAATTTATCCCCCTATCATCAAAGATGGAACAAGATGCAAAAATCGGGATGATGGAAACCACAGCCACTCAGTCTTGGAGGGATTGAACTTTTTTTTTAAATATAAATTTTTATTTTTATTACATAGACAACACATACACACAACAATAAAAACAAAAAACCAAACCCCCCCCAAAAAAACCATAATCACATACAGCATGTCATTTGGTTACAGGTGTTTTAACATCCATATTCTCGAATAACATTTACCATCTCAGATTTTTCATCTAGTATAACTAAATACCTCACTTTCATTGTACAGTATATGTTCAATTACAATTGGTATTATTATTTTTTCCAATAAATCATAATTCCCTTACATTCTTGATTGTCTATTTGATAACAGTATACCTTTATATAATCCACATGTGATAGAATTTTTTTTTTTGCCAACCATTTATATTTGTATATCACTATTTTCAATTATGCATAATTCCACCAATCAACTATCAGGTATGCTTATGTTCATTATTATCCTTATACATCATACATTCAAACAGAAATCTTATTCCTTCATTTTTCAACAAAATATTCTAAATAGTCGCTACATATATATACCAATTTTCAATTATTCCCTTATTAAAATTATTTATCAACAACAAGATATCATTGTAATATGTCCTTAACGTTATACATTATATCAATCCTCTATCAAGTATACATAAAATCATTATCCTTATCCTTTTTAAAACAAAAAAAAATCTAAAGTATTCAATTCATAGATATATCAGTTTTTCATTGTATCATTGTTAATTTATTTCACAGCATGATTGTGTTATCATTTAACTCCTTCAATTAAAGAATGAGTAAAACATTTTTCATTTCCAAGTTTTTTCCCCCAGCCACTGATAAAACAAGTCCCATATCTTATAAAATTGCTTGTCCTCTTGTTCTCTAATTTCAAGTGTAAATTTACTCATTTCAGCACAGTCCATTATTTTTTGAATAACTTTTTCCTGTTTTGGTATTGTTTCATTTTTCCAGTTTTTTGCAAATATGAATCTGGCTGCTGTTAACACATTTACGATCAGATATTTTAAGTCTTTGTTATAAATTTCTGGTATGATCCCCAATAAAAAGACCTCTGGTTTAAAGTCTATTTGTTTGTGTGTCATTTTCTCCAACCCCATGTGGATTTTAGTCCAGTATCTTTTAGCTTCAATGCAAGTCCACCACATGTGGTAATATGAGCCCGGTATCTGATGACCTTTCCAACACTTTTCTGATTTATTCTTGGACATTCTTGCAATTCTGGTTGGGGGTAGATGCCACCTGTAAAACATCTTATACAAATTTTCTCTATATGCAGTAGACATTGCCATTTTATAATTTTGGGGCCACAGTTTCTGCCATTTCTCTAAATCCATACCTAAAATTCCCCCCCCCCCAAGCTATTATAGTTTCTTTGACTTGTTCTTCTTGTAATTTAACTTCCAATAAATATTCGTATAGTTTTTTAATTACTTTTTCATCAGTACCTGTTAAAATTTTGTCTAACTCAGTCATTTTATTGTAAAAACCTTTGGATTTTCTATCTTCATTATATCTAGATTGTATCTGTACATATGAATACCAGTTCATTTCTATCCCTTCTTGTTTCAATTCTTGGATAGATTTGAGTTCACCCTCTGCATTCAATATTTCAACATATCTAACTGTTTGTTCCTTTTTATATATTATTGGATATGAAAATGCTTCAATTGTTGATATCCAGACTGGAATTTTTAAGTAGTGTAATCTTTTTACCTTTTCCCAGTTTAATAACAACGCCTCCCTTATATAATGTCTTCTAAAATAACCATGTGCTTTAGTTTCCTTATACCATAAGAAAGCATGCCATCCCAACAGTAAATCATGTCCTTCAACATTCAATAATCTAGCATTTTTTAATGATATCCACTCCTTAATCCACATCAAATTTGTTGCTTGGTAGTATAGCTCCCAATCAGGTAGGCCCAATCCTCCTCTAATTCTAGCATCTTGTAACAATTTAAGTTTTATTCTAGCTTTTTCCCTTGCCAAATAAACTTCAAAACTATTTTATTTAAATCTTGAAAAAAGTCCTTACCTAATCTGATTGAGATTGTCTGGAACAGGTATAAAATTCTAGGTAAAATGTTCATTTTAATTGTAGAAATTCTTCCCATCATTGATAGATGCAAATTTTCCCATTTCATCAGATCAGTCGCTATTTGTTGTTTTAGTCTAGTATAATTGTCCTCCTTAAGAGTATTGCACCTAGGTGATAGGTATATCCCCAAATATTTAACCTTACTTGTAATTTGAATCTGCAAAGTTTCTGACAACTCTTCCTTTTGTGTTGCTGGCATATCCTTTATTATAATCTTTGTTTTGTCTTTGTTTATTTTCAAGCCTGCTCCTTTCCATATTCCTCTATTCTTTCTAGCAGTTTGGGTGCTGTTTCTAATGGATCTTCAAGAATAAAAACTAGATCATCTGCAAACGCTTGTAGCTTATATTCTTCTTTCTTAATTTTCATTCCTCTTATGTCTTCTTCTTTTCTGATCTTTCTGTTTAAGACCTCTAATGTTAAGACAAAGAGTAATGGTGATAATGGGCAACCTTGTCTCGTACCTCTCTTTATTTCAGTAGAATCTGTTAATTCTCCATTTACCATTATCTTTGCTGCTTGTTTCTGATATATCATTCGTATGGTTTGAGTAAATTTCTTACCAAAGTTCATCTGCTCCAGTTGTAAAAATATAAATTACCAATTCACATTGTCAAAGGCCTTCTGCACATCAAGAAACATCAAAGCCATTTGTTTTTCAGGGTGGGCCTCATAATATTCCAAAGTATTCAAAATCATTCTGATATTATCTTTAATTTGTCTCTTAGGTAAAAAGCCATTTTGACCTGAGTGGATGAAGCCATTTAAATATTTTTAAAGTCTCTCTGCTAGTATGGATGCAAATAGCTTATAGTCTGAATTTAATAAAGAAATTGGTCTATAATTCTTACTTTGTGTTAGATCAGTCTCTTCCTTGGGTAGCAATGTAATATATGCTTCTGACCATGATTTATCTTGAGCTCGTTCCTCCCCATCCAGATCCGCACAGCCTCCAGGCATCAGGACATCACATTGAGGACATCGTTTTGGTGGCTTGGGGTAGAGATGAAAAGTTGGGTATCATCAGCATATTGATAATACCATACCCCCAAACCACAGATGATCTCACCCAACGGTTTCATATATATGTTGAACAGGAGGGGTGAGAGAACCGACCCCTGGGGCACCCGACAAGTGATGCGCCTCGGGGTCGATCCCTGTCCTCCAGTCAACATGACCTGCGACCGATCCAACAGGTAGGAAAAGAACCACCATAAAACGGTGTCCCCCACTCTCAACCCCCTGAGTTGTCGCAGTAGGATACCATGGTCAATGGTATTGAGAGCCGCCAAGAGGTCTAATAGTACCAGGACAGAGGAGCAGCCCCTGTCCCGGGCCCGCCAGAGATCATCAACCAACGTAACCAATGCCGTCTCCGTGCTGTACCTGGGCCTGAAATCCAACTGAAATGGATCCAGGTAGGCAGCTTCATTCAGGTACTGGGGAAGCTGACGTGCTACCACACTCTCGACAACCTTCACTACAAAGCAAAGGTTGGAGAACGGACGATAGTTGGCTAAAGAAGCTGGGTCCAGGGAAGACGTCTTAAGGAGGGGCCTCACCATCGCCTCCTTCAAGGCAGTGGGAAAGAACCCCTCTCTCAATGAAGCATTGGTAATCGCCTGGAGCCAGCCACGTGTCACCTCCCAGGAACCCGAAACTAACCAAGAGGGACACAGGTCCAGCACACAAGTGGCAGCACTGAGTCTCCCCATAATTCTGTCCATGCCCTCAGGGGTCACAGGGTCAAACTCATCCCAGATAGTCTCCACAAGATTCATCCCTGTTGACTCACCCGAATCTACCCAGTCAGAGTCCAAGCCTGACCGGATCTGAGCGATTTTATCCTGCAGATACTGAACAAATTCTTCAGCCCTACCCTGCAAGGGGTCTTTCCCAGTTCCTTGGTTAAGTAAGGAATGGGTCACCCTAAACAGGGCGGCTGGGCAGTTATCTGCGGATGCAATGAGAGCAGAAAAATGTTGCCGTTTTGCCGTTTTTATCGCCACTAAGTAGGATTTAATATGAATTCTTACTAGTGTTCGATCAGATTCGGACCAGCTGGCCCTCTAACCACTCTCTAGGCATCTTTTCCAGAGTTTCATCTCCCGGAGCTCCTTGGTAAACCAGGGAGCTATCTGGGATCGACACCGGGTCAGAGGCCGCAAAGGCACAATGCGATCCAAGGCCCCAGTGGCTGCCCTATCCCAGGCTTTCACTAGGGCTTCGGTCGAGCTGTGAGCAAGCGATTCAGGAAAAGTCCCAAGCTCCATCAGGAACCTTTCAGGGGCCATCAGGTGCCTGGGGTGGAACCATCTAGTCAGTTCCGCCTCCCTGCGGTGAGGGGTAGCGGTATGGAAGTCAAGCCTGATGAGGAAATGATCAGACCATGATAAGGGTTGGATAGAAATATCCCCTAAATCTAGATCATTCATCCACTGCCCAGAGACAAAAACCAGGTCGGGCATGTGTCCCCTGTTATGGGTGGGGTCTTGAATTAACTGAGTTAGGTCCATAGCCGTCATGGAAGCCATGAACTCCTGAGCTGACTCGGATGTCTCGCCAATGAAGGCAGATTGAAATCCCCCAGGATCATCAGCCTGGGGAAATCAACCGCCAATCCAGCTAACACATCCAGCAGCTCCGGCTGGGCCGATGAAATGTAGCAAGGAAACAGGTACATAACAAAAAGGCCCACCTGGACTCCAAGGCCCCATTTCACAAAAAGGGACTCACACCCGCCTATCTGAGGCTCAGTGACCTCCTGAGGTCTGAGACTTTCCCTAATAATCAATGCCACCACCACCAACTCGCCCCTACCTGGGCTCTCGACTGGTAAAATGCCCGGAAGCCTGGTGGGTATAATTCACTAAGGGGAACACCCCCCTCATGGCCCAACCAGGTCTCCATAATGCAAGTCAGGTCCATAATGCACGCCAGGTCCACTCTACCTATTTTAGAAGACGATTTGGATATTTTGAAAATATATAATGAATTTCTTTTTCCTCTTGAAGATTTTTAAGATGAATTAAATTGCTAATAACTAAACTTTATTGAAACTGGCTATTGGATTATTCATTTGGAAGATTGGAGGAACCAGTGGATTAATTTGGATTTAGATTATTAAGACTATTTGACAGAGCATTCTATGAGGCAAAAGAAGAAAGGAGATAAAGGAAAAGAGAAAAGAAGAAAAGTTAAGGGCTGCTGAAAACTTGCATGGGAGACGGTGGAATCCGGGTCCAGGAAGGTGGTTCCGGGCGTGAAAGGAGTAAGAACTCCCCAGGATATCCGAGCCAGCAGTGGACTGAGGTGACTTGCCTCCCCAGAGCTGTTAGGCTCAGAAGACGTGGGCGACGTGGGATGTTTGAAAAAAGACCGAAAACGACCGAAAAAGGCCTTGGGACTGGGCAGAGGCGGAGGCTGTCGGCACTTTAGATGCGACTGGGGAAAGCTGCCGATATCGGCGTGGCCTTTCTGTGCGACTGAAGACGCTGCTACCGGGAGGAGCTCGGGGTTGAGCGCGGAATTGAGCTAGGAAGAACTGGACAGTCGCAGGTGGCCTTCAGTGGTGTCGAACGCCCTCCCCCCTTCTTGCACGAACGGCAGCTCGGTTGCCGGCACCGTTGGACGCCTCCCCCCCTCCACACACGGGCGACGGTTTCGGAGTCTGCCGGCGTTGTCGGGCGCCCCCCCTCACACAGACCACAGCCTCTCAGCGTGCTATAAGCTGGGATGACGGTGGCAGCTGCTTCAGACAACTGCAGCTTGAATTGGTGTGGGTGAGTGGAAGGTGGTGCTAGTGGATGGCCAGCGCTCTTCCCCATTGTGAGAGACTTAGATCAAGATGTGGGCTTATTAGACCAGCACCCCATTAAAGAGGGAGTGGTTGAACTGTTTACACCTATTTGACTGAGTTTAGTGGCTGGTCCTCAGCCACCTTAATTCTCCAGCCTCTTCCCTCCTTGCTTTTGGTGCACCCCTCCTCTCTGCTCGCTGTTGCGAGTGGCATATGTACAATGGCGGCATCCCTTGTGACCTTTTGGAAATTGCAATACCTTCTCTCTACGCCCACCCAGTGGCCCGGCCTGTGGGAACCTTTGAGGACCGTTTCGGACTACCATTACCATCCTACCATCAGATGGAAAACCTATAAGAGGGCACATTGGACCCTTGGACTTTGGACTTCCACTGCTATACCTCCGTATCCCAGGGCTGGTACACAGCTACCTGAACTTCATTTTTAACGACTGCGTAATTTCTCTCTTTTTCTTCTTTTTCTTTTCTCTCCTTTTTCCTTCCTTTGTATGGGATATACATGAGAAATGTGTGTGATTGAGTGAATGATCCCACTTTTACTGCCCAATATTGTTGTATTTTTTCTGTGTTTTAATCTCTACGTGGGGACTGCCTGGGTGAGTGAATGAGTATGTCTGATTCAGAGGACCTGCCGGGGAATGCGGGGGGCACTGGGGTGGCTGGGGGGACCAGAGACACGGGAGAGGGCCGGAGCATTACGGTTGTAACAGGGAGGGGCAGATATGGCAGGGACTTTAGGGCTGGCCATTACCGGGGAAGGAGGGTTCGCTACGTTACAGAGATCCCTCCTTCCGGCCCTATGAGTTCCACTCCGAGGCCAGATGGCGCGAGTAACCAGGACCCTGGTCTCAGGCTGCTGTCGCTAAATGCCAGGTCTGTGGTTCACAAGGCTCCTCTCGTCCGGGACTTAATTTTAGACGAGAGGGCAGACCTGGCATGTATTACTGAAACCTGGCTGGGCCCGGAGGGAGGAGTCCCCCTCGTAGAGATGTGCCCAGAAGGATTTCAGGTGCTGCACCAGCCAAGAGCCCAGGGAAGGGGTGGGGGTGTGGCTATCGTTATCCGGGAGTCGTTAGCACCTCGTAGGACCCCTGCTCCGGAGCTTGTCGGGTGTGAGTCTCTGCTGATAAAGTTGGACCTCAAGGGTCAAGTGGGTCTGCTGTTAACGTACCTGCCTCCCAACAGCATTGCAGCAGCCCTCCCCTCGCTCCTCGAGTCGGTAGCCGAGCTGGCAATTGAGTTCCCTAGACTTATGGTCTTGGGGGACTTCAATTTGCCTTCGCTCGGTGAACACTCTGATGGGGCGCAGGAGTTCATGGCTTCCATGACGTCCATGGGCTTGACCCAGGTAATTCTGGGCCCAACCCACTCAGCGGGTCACATGCTCAACCTCGTATTTCTCTCGGAGCAGTGGACTTGTGATCTTGGTCTGAGGGGTAATGAGATCATACACCTGTCGTGGTCAGACCACTGCCTACTGAGGCTCGACTTCCGGAGACCAAACCCCCACTGTAGGGAGGAGGAACCGACCAGGTGGTTCCACCCCAGGCGACTTATGGAGCCTCTGAGGTTCCAGACGGAGCTTGGGGTTATTCCTGATACTCTCGCCCACAGTCCGGTGGAGACTCTGGTTGCTGCCTGGCACTCGGCAGCATCGGAGACCCTCGACCGAATTGCGCCACTACGGCCCCTCCGAGGTGGCGGATCCCGGAGGCCTCCTTGGTTCACCGAGGAGCTCCGGGAGATGCAGCGCCGGAGGAGACGCCTAGAGCACCTATGGAGGTCCGATAAATCCGAGTCGAACCGAGCAATCCTAACAACCAGCACCAAGGAGTACATCAGGGCACTTAGGGCAGCAAAAAGATCTCACATTGCCACCTTGGTTGCGTCCGCTGAGTCCCGCCCAGCCGCCCTGTTTAGGATAACCCGTTCCCTCCTAAATAGGAGGGATACGGGGGAACCCTTGCAGGGTAGAGCTGAGGATTATACCCAATTCTTAGCGGACAAAATTGTTTGGTTTCGGTCGGATTTGGACTCCATCCCTGCAGTTCCAGCCGAGGCACAAGAGGATGAATTGGTAGACCACCTCTGGGTTGAGTTTCAGGATGTTGCCCCTGGGGATGTAGACAAGGCCATGAGAGCTGTGAGTGCCTCCACCTGTGTACTGGACCCGTGTCCCTCAGGGCTGGTTGCTAACAGCAGTGAGGTGACACGAGGCTGGATCCAGGCGGTTGTTACTGCCTCCCTTCGGGAGGGGCACTTCCCCGCCGCACTTAAATCTAGAAATATGATATTACAAGAGTCTTATAATACTAAGCTTCAAATTGGTGGACAGGACCTGATTGTTTTGAAAGAAATACCACCTCAGATGCTAAGAGCCAGAAGAGATTATGCTTTTCTGGTGGAAGAGCTCAGAAAGCGTCAGATACAGTACAGATGGGATGCCCCATTCGGTATTATAGTTACAATGGACAAACAAAGATATCATCTCAGTTCTGTATGGAAAGCTCGTGATTTCTATCATAAGATTCTGAAGATGGGATACCCTGAATCTTCGGGATATGGTGAAAAACCACGAGACGAACAAGATAAACAGCAAACCACACAACCATCAGATAAAATGTATCATCTCCCTCTCCCGGAAGGGCAAGGAGTCAAGGAAAAAAAGATCCAACCGTATGACCACCAGACAAACGGATAAACAAGCTACTATGCAACAATCTCAACAATCGTTGGCCACTGATCAAGGAGCTACTGCAACAAGCTCAGAAGCTGTGGGAGGAGCCAAACCAAAGGTGAGACAGGCCTTGCGGGAGGCTCTAAAAAAGCTTCAGGCAACCAAAAATGACAACTAAGATTTTGACATGGAATGTTAACGGACTGAACTCTCCACAGAAAAGAAAGAAAATATTTCATTATCTCAAACAGTTTAAGAATGACATAATTTGTTTGCAAGAAACTCATATCAAATCAACCGATCAAAAATATTTGTTTAACCCCAAGCTGGGCCAACATTTTGCGACCTCAGCCATGGAAAAGAAAAATGGCATAGTAGTATACTTAAGAAAAGACATTAAAGCTGAGCTAATTGAAGCAGATCCCTTTGGAAGATATATTGCATTAGATTTAATCTTAGAAGGGAAAAAGACGTTACTTTTGGGAATTTATGCTCCTAATCAACAACAAGATGGATTTTATAGAAATCTCCATGCTAAATTAGTACAGTGGGACTTTGAGTCTTGTATATTATTGGGTGACTGGAATGGCGTGATCGACACCAAAAGAGATAAGAAGACATCTCGCCCGAACACCAAATTCCGAGCTAAGTTACCCAAACCCTTTTTTGACATGCTGGATGACTTTGAATTGCGAGACGCTTGGCGCGAGAGGCATGCAGAAGAATATGACTTTACCTTTTTTTCCAACAGACATCAATCTCTTTCAAGGATTGATTTTATACTAATTACAAATGATTTACTTTGCAGGGTGAAGAAGACAAAGATTATGGCGAGAGTTCTTTCAGATCATAATCCAGTCTGGATGGAATTGGGAAGGGTAGCCCAGGCAAGAAGGTCCTGGAGGTTGAATGAAAACTTATTTAGATATGAAAAGTATGTTAATGATTGTAAAAAATTGCTATCGGAATATTTTGTTCTCAATATGAATAAGGGTACATCTATGGAATATGTATGGGATGCAAGCAAAGCGTATATGAGAGGAGTATTAATGAATATAAACAAAATACATAGACACAAACAAGGGCAAAAACGAAAAGAATTGGAAGAGGAAATTAAAGGGAAAGAGTCAGAATTAACATTGAATCCAGGAGATACAAAGATTAGGGAAACAATTGCTATATTAAAATCTCAGTTTGATATGCTGATCTCTGACCAGGTAGCCACCAGTTTATTATATGCTAAACATAATACTTTCTGCAATGCAAATAAACCCGGTAGGTGGTTGGCTTATCAGATTAGAAAAAAAAGGAAAGCTCGAAATGTATCCAAATTGTGTTACAGAGGGAAGGAAGTGTTTTAACAGGAAGAGATTCAAAAGGTATTTCGGGAATTTTTTACAGAGTTGTATAAAGGGGATAAAATTAAGGACGTAGATATAGACAAATACCTAGATAAAGAGAAAATTCCCCTAGTTAGAGAAGAACATAGGCATAAGCTGAATCAACCTATAACCTCTGGGGAAATTTTGCAGGCAATTAAACAATTAAAGTTAGGGAAAGCACCAGGCACAGATGGTTTAACAGCTGTTTATTATAAAAATTTACAGTTAGAAATAGTAGAACCCCTCAGAGAACTATTCAATAAAATTCAATCGGGAGGGAAAGTGCCCCCTTCGTGGAAGACTGCGTTCATATCGTTGATACCCAAAGAAGACCAAGACCTTACCCAACCAAAAACCTATAGACCTATTTCATTACTCAATGTAGATTATAAAATTTTTACTAAAATATTAGCAAATAGGCTAATGGTGGTAATTCAACAATTGATACATACCGATCAAACTGGTTTTATACAGGGCAGACAGATGAAGAACAACGTTAGATTAATTATTAACGCTTTAGAATACCTGGGAAAGAACAATCAAATCCCGACCGCATTCATATTTTTGGATGCGGAGAAAGCCTTTGATCGAGTTAATTGGCAATTCCTGCTGAAGACATTGCAAAAAATGCAGATAGGAGATGGCTTTTTACGGTCAATTGGTGCAATATATCAGCAGCAAACAGCCCAGATCATTGTCAATGGAAGTCTGACAGACTCCTTTCAAATTGAAAAAGGTACAAGACAGGGCTGTCCTCTGTCCCCATTATTGTTTATTATAACTTTGGAAATACTGTTGAATAAGATACGGGGCTTGGGCGGTCTAAAAGGGATTAAAATTAGACAGCAAGAATATAGAGTCCGTGCATTTGCGGATGATCTGTTTATAATATTGGAACAACCGCAGGAATCTAGTAGGATATTATTGAACACGATCAATCAATATGGTCAAGTCTCGGGATTTAAAATAAATCTAGGAAAAACCAAAATATTAGCTATAAATATGACTATCAAACAGAAGGAAGAACTGGGGGCGATGCTAAGATGTGAGGTAGTTAAAAAAGTTAAATATCTTGGAGTTAATATTTTAATCTCAAATGGGAAATTATATAAGCATAATTATGAACCACTTTGGCATAGTATACAGTTGGAGTTGAAAAGGTGGGGAAAACTGCATTTGTCCTTGCTGGGTAGAATAGCGGCAGTAAAAATGAACATTTTACCAAAATTTTTATTTTTTTTTCAAATGTTACCAATACTTAAAAGAGATGCGAATCTTTCAGAATGGCAGAAGGGTATCAACAAATTTGTGTGGGCAGGAAAGAAGCCGAGGGTAAAGATGAAAATAATGCAAGATGCACGTGAAAGAGGAGGATTGAAATTACCTAACTTAAAATTATACTATGACGCAGTGGCATTATCTGCAATTAGTGACTGGATTCATCTAACTAATGACAGAATTTTGAATATCGAGGAATATGACTTGTTATATGGTTGGCATGCTTACCTGTTATTTAACAAAAAAATGGATAAGAAATTTAAAAATCATATCTTAAGAAATGCTTTATTGCGGGTTTGGAAAAAATATCAACATAAATTAAATGATAAAGTGCCCATGTGGGCAATTCCTAGACATGCAATTGAAAATATGAATGTAGAACAAAAACACGATAGAACCACCTATAGACAACTTCTTATCTCAGAAAGAGGGGTGATGCAACTAAAATCTTTAGAGGTACTTAAAGAAGAGAAGGTAGTTCAAACGTGGTTTCAGTATGGTCAACTACAGGCTAGGTGGAAAACAGATCATAAAATTGGCTTTGTAAAAGTTGAGGATAATTTGTTTAAACAAATAAGAGATCAAAGCTCAATGCATATAAAGAGGATATATAATGTACTAATACAGATGGATTCTGAAATGGAACTGATTAAGGATTGTATGATAAAATGGGCTCAGAATATCGAGGAACCAATAATGCTTGAAACATGGGAAAGAATCTGGGTAAGAAATGTGAAATTTACACAAGCACAAAACTTGAGAGAAAATTTTTATAAGATGTTTTATAGATGGCACCTAGATCCTAAAAAGCTTGCCTCTATGTATCCAAATGTTCAACCTAAATGTTGGAGATGTGGTTTTTGTGATGCTACATATTTTCATATATGGTGGACATGTCGTAATGTCAAGGCATTTTGGATAAAAATATGGTGGATCCTGCAAAACATCTTCAAAAGAAGGATAAAATTCACCCCCCAGTTGTTTTTACTGGGTATATGTATTGACTTTACAGCAGCAGAGACTAATTTGGTTCTGTACTTAATAACGGCAGCAAGACTCTTGGTGGCGCAGTATTGGAAGAAGAAAGATTTACCTACAATTCAAGAATGGACTTTGAAAGTTATGAACTTAGCCGAAATGGCCAAAATTTCAGCATATCTCAAAGAACATTCAAACGAGAGATATAAACGAGACTGGAAAAAATGGATTGATTACATAAAAGTAAATATGGGACTAAGAAACTCCAGATAGCTTATGCTTAGTATCAGTAACAATTTAAATTGTTTAAAATTTGGGTAACAGTAAGGAGCTGAGTTCAATGTAGAGATATTTTAGACTGTGATTGTCCAAAAGTTATACCACGTATGGTCTTTGGGAAGTCGGGGGGAGGGAAGGGAGGTGGGGATTTAGGGGGAGGGGGGAGGGGGGAAATACAATATGTGTTAAATTCCATGATTGCATTTGTATACTGTGGCTTTTCAATGTTAGTGTGAAAATAGAACAAACCGAATATACTGGAAGGTAATAGAAATATACAGAAGGAAAGAGTTGAGTGAAAGAAGAAGTAGGGTGGAGAGGGTGAGAGAGAGGAGGAGGAGAAGGGAGGGAGGGAATGGATTAGAGGGAGTGATAGGGTTAGGGTTAGAAAGAAGGGGAGGGGAAGTAGGCGTAGAGGGGTGTGTGAGAAGGAAGAATAAAAGTTGGAGGGGGTTGAAAGAGGGTGTATGGTGGGCCAAGGTGGTATATTGGGTTTGTATTGTAGAGGGCATTTTCTATATAAGTGAAGGCCGTGTTTATTACTCAATGTTATATGCCCTGATCAAGCACAGTAAATATGTGATTGTATAGAATGAAAACATAATAAAATATATATATACAAGCGGGGAAAAAAAAAGCGGCGGTGGTGAGACCCCTCCTGAAGAAGCCATCTTTGGATCCAGCTGCCCTTAACAACTACCGTCCAGTCTCCAACCTCCCATTTGTTGGGAAGGTTGTTGAGAAGGTGGTGGCCTTCCAGCTTCAGCAGTCCTTGGAGGAAGCAAGCTATCTCGACCCCTTCCAGTCAGGCTTCAGACCCGGTTACAGCACAGAAACCGCTTTGGTCGCATTGACCGATGATCTTTGGAGAGCCAGAGATGGAGGCCATGCCTCCATCCTGGTTCTCCTCGACCTCTTGGTGGCTTTCGATACCATCGACCATGGTATCCTTCTGCGACGACTGCGGGAGGTGGGGGTGGGAGGCACTGTGTTATGGTGCTTCTCCTCCTACCTCTCGGACAGGTCGCAATAGCAATAGCAATAGCAGTAGACTTATATACCGCTTCATAGGCCTATCAGGCCTCTCTAAGCGGTTTACAGAGAGTCAGCATATTGCCCCCAACAATCTGGGTCCTCATTTTACCCACCTCGGAAGGATGGAAGGCTGAGTCAACCCTGAGCCGGTGAGATTTGAACCGCTGACCTGCTGATCTAGCAGTAGCCTGCAGTGCTGCATTTAACCACTGCGCCACCTTGGCTCTTGGTCATAGGTCGCAGTCGGTGTTAGTGGGGGGGGGCAGAGATCGACCCCTAGGCCCCTAACATATGGGGTGCCGCAGGGTTTGGTCTTATCCCCCCTACTATTCAACATCTACATGAAACCGCTGGGTGAGATCATTCGGAGGCACGGGATAAGATACCATCAATACGCGGACGATACTCAATTGTATCTGTCCGCCCCGTGCCAACTCAATGAAGCGGTGGATGTGATGAACCGAAGCCTTGAGGCCGTTATGGACTGGATGAGGGCTAACAAGCTTGTACTCAACCCGGAGAAGACCGAGTGGCTGTTGTGCTTTCCTCCCAATAATTCGATCAGTGTTCCATCGCTCAGGCTGGGGGGTCAAACTTTATACCCCTCAGAGAGGGTTCGCAACTTGGGAGTCCTCCTGGACCCACAGCTGACTTTTGACCACCATTTGACTGCTGTGACCAGGGGGGCATTTGCCCAGGTTCGCCTGGTGCGCCAGTTGCGACCCTACCTGAACCGGGAGGCCCTCACAACAGTCACTTGGGCCCTTGTGACCTCTAGGCTGGAATACTGCAACGTGCTCTACATGGGGCTGCCCTTGAAGAGCATCCGGCGACTTCAGCTAGTCCAGAACGCAGCCGGGTGAGTGATTGTGGGTGCACCCCGGTTCACCCACATAACACCTATCCTCCGCGAGCTGCGCTGGCTACCTGTTGATCTCCGGGTGCGCTTCAAGGTGCTACTTATCACTCATAAAGCCCTTCATGGTAGTGGGTCTGCGTACTTGAGAGACCGCCTCCTGCCAATTACCTCCCTGCGACCAATTAGATCACATAGATTAGGCCTCCTCCGAGTTCCATCTGCCAGTCAGTGCCGACTGGCAACTACACGGAGGAGAGCCTTTTCAGTAGTAGCTCCGACCCTTTGGAACGATCTCCCCATGGAGATTCGTACCGTCACCACCGTCCAGACCTTCCGCACAGCCCTTAAGACCTGGCTAGCCCGTCAGGCCTGGGGACAAAGATAACTGTCCCCACCCGAATGATGAATGAATGTTGCTTACTATTTTACTTCTATGTATTGTTGTGTCTATTGTCTGTATACCCCCCCCCTTATTTTATGTAAGCCGCCCTGAGTCCCCTCAGGGAAAAGGGCGGCCTATAAGCATTAATAAATACCTAAATACCTAAATTAAATAAGACTTTAAAATTTGGACAATTGGGAAGATATGTAATTGGAAAATCATAAGGCTGTAAACTACTAAAAATTTTAAAGATGATAAATTTATGGGATTTAGAGGCATAATTATGGGATTGACTGAATTTTATTAAGTTGGAGTTTTTAAATATTGAGATGTTGGAACCAAAAAGGTATACTGAGTAATTTGTATTAAATTGTTACAAAATGGATCTTTAGAGGATAATAGAGGCAAATGATAAAGAAATGAGTGTAGCAGCCATTCAACAATTGGGGGGGGGGGAGAGAGATGAATACAATATTCAGGAAATAGATGAGAAATTAGAAGAAGCAGTAGAAGGAAAAAAATCAAAATGAGATGCAAGAAAACAAACATAATGAAGAGAAAGGATTAATAAGTAGGAATCAATAAGATAATTCCTTAACAGCTTATAATAAAACAGAGAGGAAAAAAGAAAAATCTCTTTTAAAAAAGAAAGTCTTACTGATGGGTATCAATTGTGGTCATAACTCAAGTACTACAGTCCTTGACTTAGGATCACAACTAAGTCCAACATTTCTGTTGTTAAGTGAAACATTTGTCAAGTGAGTTTGTTGCCTCAGGTGTTAAGTGAATCACTGCAGCTGATAAGTTAGTAACCAGGTTATTCAATGAACCTGGCTTCCCCATTGACTTTGTTTGTCAGATTATTTCAAAAGGTAAATCATATGAATCATTTTCCCAGTGGCTGAATTTTGATCATGTGACCCTGGGGATGCTATACCTATTGTAAGTTAAAGATGAACATGTCATTTTTTTCAGTACTGTTTAACTTCGAACAGTCACTAAATGAACTGTTGTAATTGAGGACTACTTGTAACTGGGTACTTTTCTGCCTTTGCAAGCAGTCCTTAAAATTAAAAGCTATTTTGATGCTCCAATAAACATAATTAGTACAACTGTATTATAAGCAGTAATAGCTAGAGAAAGCACTATGTTGCTATGCAGGCATGTTTTGGAAATAACATTAAATTACTAGTATATTTGGCATTATTGGAATAAATAATGCACTGGCGTACCGGTGCCTCCTGGGAGCACCAGGTACTGTTCCAGTACAGTGCTCCAGAGGGCCCACAAGCCTGCCTGCAGTTCTTACCTGTATTTGAGCCAATTGGGCTTATGGTCATGGAGCGTACAGCGCCTGAGCGATGCTCCGCCAAACAGCTGGAGCGTCGCGGATGATAAGTATGCATATGCATGCTGCCCACATGCATGTGGCGGGCGCCTGGCCCAGTTGCACCATACTGGTTGCAACAGGATCTGGAACCCACCACTGGTCTGAGCAAGTGGGCGGAGCCTCCTGCTGCTGTTACTACCAGTTCAGCTGAACTGGGAGCAATCCACCTCTGAAGAACACTCCGTAAAAGGCGACTAAGAAAATTTATTTGTACATAGTTCCAGCGAATTGTGTGACTGTTGATTGCTTTTAAATTTTTTTTCTTTGTATCTTGTTTGTTGTGTTGCCTTGTTTGTACTACCCCCCTCCCTTGGGTTTGTTAGCTGCCCTGAGTCCCTCCGGGGAATAGGGCGGCTTATAAATGCAATAAACCTTAAACCTTAATCGCAGTCACAGTTAGACTTATATACCGCTTCATAGGGCTTTCAGCCCTCTCTAAGCGGTTTACAGAGTCAGCATATTGCCCCCAACAACAATCCGGGTCCTCATTTTACCCACCTCGGAAGGATGGAAGGCTGAGTCAACCCTGAGCCGGTGAGATTTGAACCGCCGAACTGCAGATAACAGTCAGCTGAAGTGGCCTGCAGTACTGCACCCTAACCACTGTGCCACCTCGGCTCTTACCTTAAACCTGAAACCTTGTAGAGCCATTCCAGGAAGAATGGTGCAACTAACTGAACATTGGAAACTGACTTTTATCTGGACATCTAACTTGAGCGTTAACAATTCTGGGCAGGTAACTAAATTTCTGCTCAAAAAACTGGGGGCTGATCTATAGCTATTTTTCTGACATTGATTATTCTAAATCATGCATTTCTACTCCAACCAATTATTTATTTTATAAATCATTTGCAAGCAGTAGTTGTACAACGATTTTTAACAAACACAATTCACTGCTAATTCAAATTTTACAGTGGATTTATAAGAGCCATATTTTAGGGAAATGAAATGTGATTGCGATTGAGTAGAGTTCCCATCCTTGAAAATATTTATTTTTCAGCACTTTTGCCTCCAAGCTGATCTCCATAGGCACCAATTGCCATAGACATCTCCTTTGCCAACCACAGAAACCTTATTCTAGCTGATTTTTTTTTTTAAATTAATAATAGCCAACATGCATAAATTCACATAAATGGGGAAATGGCATTTTCTCTAAATTCCAAATATTGAAGCCCAAAACAAGTTAAAAAAACAAATTTAGGAGCCCTGCAAGTAAGTACATTATTATTTGCTTTTGCCTTTATATCCTAAAGAGTAACGGATTATTGAAATATTACAAACACCATATATTCACAATCTTGCCTACTTCTTTTACATATAATTTAGATAGCTGTTTTATAGAGAGAAAGTTAGCTTGAATTTCTTGAGCTAAGGCACATGCTATGAAAGTGAGAGATATGATTTAGACAAGGGGTGTCAAACTCGCAGCATGTTGGCCAGATGTGTCATGTGCTGACCCTGCCCCCACCTGGTTTAGCAAAGTGTTCTGACCCCCCTCGTCCTACACCAAAGCATGCCAAGACAAATATACTGCAAGGATTTATTAACACACAGACACGACCTTGGCAGCAATCCAGCACAGTTTAGATTTTGGCAGCAATCCAGCACAGACAAGACGTTGGCAGCAATCCAGCACAGAACAACCTTGGCAGCAATCCAGTCTGCCAAGCTAACCACGAGTATTTTCCAACTCTAGTGAATATGTTGTCTCCTGCAAAGGGCATGTGCACAATCATTCCTTTTATAGTCTTGAGAGGAGCCTAATTACCACCATCTGAGTGCAATTATCTCCTGTAACTATGTAACTGTTCCTTATGCCTATTAGCTCTCCATTGCCGGGCATCCAAGAACAACTCCCTTGTCTCCTCCCCACTGCTCCAATGCATGACATCACGATCACACTCCCTTGTCTCCTCCCCACTGGTCCAAGGTTCAGGTGCCTCCTGGTGGACAACCAGCCTCTCTGTGCCCTGCTTGGAGTCGGAACCCTGTCCAGGGTCCTCCACATCCTTCAGAGCCCACTCATAGGGCCCCTTGCTGTTGGAGTCTGGTGGCAGCTCCAACAGCTCCTGCTGGGCCATAACAGCAAAGGGAGGGAAGTCCCAATATGTCACGTGACACTGCTGTGATAACACAAGTTTGACACCCATGATTTAGAACAATCTTCTCTTGTTTGATATGTAGTCAGCATGGGAGATTGGGACAGATTGAATTAGGTAAAGTAAATAAACCCCCTTTCCTTTTTTTAATAATTTATAATATATGGCATTTATTTTTATCTATGTCTCTATTATTTTAAATTAAAGTAATATTTTAGTTTAACCTTACCAACTCTGCAAATTCTTAATTTCCTTAGCTCATCAGGAGAATTTTGGAAGCATTGTGCTTTGCAGAAAATGTTTAACATCACTTGTAACCTGACATCATGAAAATGCAGTGTTTCCGTTTTGTGAAAATGTATCCATTTTTAATGATTAAAAAATGAGGCTGTAACAGAAAGAAAGAGGGTTATGCAGAAAGCATAACCCTGGATATTCTTCAAACAGAAAATTAGACCCTGTGGAAATTGCTTCGACCCTGCCAAGCTGTTGTGTTCCAGCTGAAATCTGCTCTTTGAAATAACTATGGCGTACCTTAGTAGCTTCTTGGCCCTATTTACTCAGGCATAAGTAGAAAAATATGTCAGTTTTCTTTAAGTAAAGGACTCTTGGCTTATGGGAATCAAAAGGTCAAGATATTTTGACCCAGGCAACCAAAGGACAATTCAGAAATGAAACTAGGATGGTTCCAGTGTTTAATCAGGCTCAAAATAACTAGTTTATAAGCCACTTCTTGTTCTATCATGACAAGAACAGTTGCATTATTGGCAATCTGCCACAATGTGCATCACTTAAGTAATATTGGAATGGCTAGAGAGAAATCCATGCTTTAGCAACTTAATACCCTTGAGTTATTGGTTTATGGAAAGGAAAAGCAATTGGCAGAATCCTGTCAATCAAAGGTAACTTATTTGGGAGGTTCTTTGAAGAAAATATCACCAAATATTCTAAATCTCCCTTGAAAAGTAATATCAGCTCAGCTCAGGGGTGGGTTCCTCCCGGTTCGCACCAGTTCTTGCGATCCGGTTCGTCAGTGAACCCGGAAGTAATTAACTTCCGGGTTCCTAGCTCCTAGCCCCTGTTGCTGGGTGCCTGCAGGGTTTTTCTTTTTAAAAAACGCCTCTCCGGAGAGGAAGCCCTGTCAAAGCGCACCTTTCCCGCCTCGGCGGCTGCAGGAACTGCCCCCCTGCTTTATCTTCCTCCTCCTCCTCCTCCCCTTCTGCCCTGAGTAGCAGCAACGGCAGCTGAGCCGGGAAAGGGGCACTTTGGCAGGGCTGTGGAAGCTCTGTCAAAGCGCACCTTTCCTGCCTTGGCGGCTGCAGGAACCACCCCACCGCTTTATCTTCCTTCTCCTCCTCCTCCCCTTCTGCCCTGAGTAGCAGCAACGGCAGCTGAGCCGGGAAAGGGGCGCTTTGGCAGGGCTGTGGAAGCTCTGTCAAAGCGCACCTTTCCCACCTTGGCGGCTGCAGGAACCTCCTCCTCCCCTTCCGCCCTCAGCAGAGCCGGGAAAGGGGCGCTTTGGCAGGGCTGTGGAAGCTCTGTCAAAGCGCACCTTTCCCACCTTGGCGGCTGCAGGAACCACCCCACCGCTTTATCTTCCTCCTCCTCCCCTTCTGCCCTGAGCAGCAGCAACGGCAGCTGAGCCGGGAAAGGGGCACTTTGGCAGGGCTGTGGAAGCTCTGTCAAAGCGCACCTTTCCTGCCTTGGCGGCTGCAGGAACCACCCCACCGCTTTATCTTCCTTCTCCTCCTCCTCCCCTTCTGCCCTGAGTAGCAGCAACGGCAGCTGAGCCGGGAAAGGGGCGCTTTGGCAGGGCTGTGGAAGCTCTGTCAAAGCGCACCTTTCCCACCTTGGCGGCTGCAGGAACCTCCTCCTCCCCTTCCGCCCTCAGCAGAGCCGGGAAAGGGGCGCTTTGGCAGGGCTTCTTCCATGCCCCCAAGGACCGCCGACCTCGCGCCGTCGCTTCTTCTTCTTCCCCTGCCTTCCCAGTTAGCTTGCTTGAAGCTCCGTGGAGGCAGGAGGAGGGTCGCAGGAGTGGAAGTGGTGGGAGGTCTCCCCGGCCGGGAAGAGCTGAGAGGTTGCCGGCCCCTTTTGCAGGAAAGTTAACTTTTCTTGGCGAAATCCTGCCCCCCCCCCCGCGTGGGTGAGTGGTCGGCTGTCCTCTTCCCGTAAGCCGCCTGGAGTTACCTGTGTGCGAGGTGGGCTGCCCTATGCATTTGCGTGTGTGCGCTGGAAAGAGAGTGAAAAAGAGAGGGAGAAATAATTATATTAATTAGATAGATCAGTCTTTCTCCACCTTGGAGACTTGAAAGTGTGTGGACTTCAACTCCCAGAAAGGGAGTTGGGAGAAAGGGAGAAAGGAGGAGAGAATGAAAGGAAGATGGGGGAAAGAAGAAAGAGGTAAGGAGAGGAGGATGGAAAGGAGAGAAAGAGGGGGAGAGAGGGTAGAAAGGGGAAGAGGAAGAGCAGGAGTAGGAGAAAGGTAAGGGAAGAAGGAAGGGGAAGGAGAGCAGGAAGGAAGAAAGTAGAGAAGGGAGGAAGGGAGAAAAGAAAGGGAAAATAAGGTGGTGTTATAACAGGAGGAAGGGATGGTAAACAAAGCAACCCAAACTGTATATTATAACCTATTAAATGAAATAATAAATGTATAAGAATGATAAATGTTAAAACACTTTTAACCAAACGACATGCTATATGTGATGATGGGTTTTTTTCTTTTTGTTTTGTTTTATTTTTATTGTTGTGGGTATGTGTCGTCTATGTAACAAAAAATAAATAAATAAAATTATTTTTATAAAAAGGTGGAGAAACACTGAGATAGATGATAATGAGATGAGGAAGGGAGAGGGAGAGAGAGAGAGAGACCATAACTAGATAGATAGATAGGCAGGCAGATAGACGGATGGATAGAGAGAAAGAGAGAGAGATAGGTAGGCAAGCAGATAGATGGATGGAGAAAGAGAGGGGGAAAGAGGGAGAGGGATACCATAACTAGATAGGCAGGCAGATAGACAGACAGATGGATGGATGGATAGAGAGAGAGGGGATGTATATAATTAAGGTGACCAGACGTCCCTAGCGAGGTCGCGGGCTGGCAGTAACTGCCGCGGCCTAGCTCCCCACCCCCGGTCAATGGTGTCCCTCTTTACCAATCTGAAAATCTGGTCACCTTACTTGTTTAGGTAATTCTGAGGTGGTTGATGGTTCTGTGAGTGCCTGTCCTTTATAATTTTCCACATTGCCTTGATGGTTTTTATTCCAGTGACTTTGTCTTTCCTGTTCTTAGGCTTAGGAAAAAAAACCTGGTTTCATTGGCAGTCTTTTTTGGGGGGGGGGATTTTTTTTTGGTGTTTTCCTAGCACTGTCATAGTTTGTGGGTGTGGGTGGGTGTGTAATGTCCCACAGTTATCTATGCATTAATAATGATCTAGTAATATTAATAATATCTAGTAATTAGTAATATCTAGTAATAACATCGTCTTGGCCACTCCCACCAGGTCACATGGGTGGCAGGCCACTCCCATCCGGTCACATGGGTGGCAAGCCACTCCCATCCGGTCACATGGGCAGCAAGCCACTCCCACAAAGGATGCCAGGCCCACAGAGTAGGTTCGAACAATTTTTGAAACCCACCCCTGGCTCAGCTGAAGAAATGTATCTGAATGGTTGCTTCCAGAAGTTCAACTTTCCTCCATAAGTTTTGAATGCTCCAACAATGAAAGTTTTTAAGAAGAGATTGGACAACTATTTATCTGAAATGTCTGAACAGGAGGTTGAATTTGAAGACTACCAAGGCCCCTTCCAATTCTGTTACTTTGTTATTCTGGTAAGACCAATACTGACAAAATCAATACTTGGAAGTCCAATCTTAAGGCAAATTATACCAGAATCAAATAAGTATAGACAAGAATAATATATATTGTAACATTTAATCATGCACCCATGGCTATAATTAGAAAAAACTATAACTTTTAAAAACTTATCAATCTTGTTCATGTGGCAATTGGTACACTGTGTTTTATTCTTTTAACTTCCTACTTCCTTTTTAAGATCTCAGCAACTTCATCCAATCATGATGTTTCCATATCTCCTTTCTTTTAAACCAATTCAGTCTTCTCTCATATATTTGTTTTGCATAAGGTGACCAGATTTTCAGATTGGTAAAGAGGGACACCTTTGACGGGGGAGGGGGAGGGAGCTGGCCGCGGCGGTTACTGCCAGCCCGCGGCCTCACTAGGGACGTCTGGTCACCTTAATTATACACATCCTCTCTCTCTCTATCCATCCATCCGTCTGTCTATCTGCCTGCCTATCTGTCTATCTGGTTATGGTATCCCTCTCCCTCTTCCCCCCTCTCTTTCTCCATCCATCTATCTGCCTGCCTACCTATCTCTCTCTCTTTCTCTCTATCCATCCGTCTATCTGCCTGCTTTCTGTCTATCTAGTTATGGTCTCTCTCTCTCTCTCTCTCTCCCTCTCCCTCCCTCATCTCATTATCATCTATCTCAGTGTTTCTCCACCTTGAAGACTTGAAAGTATATGGACTTCAACTCCCAGAATTCTGGGAGTTGAAGTCCACACACTTTCAAGTCTCCAAGGTGGAGAAACACTGATCTATCTAATTAATATAATTATTTCTCCTTCTCTTTTTCACTCTCTCTCCAGCGCACACATGCAAATGCATAGGGCAGCCCACCTCACAGACAGGTAACTCCGGGCGGCTTACAACATTATGATGCACGTTTCCCCATAGGAGAGGAGATGGGGAAGCCGGGGGCCCGGAAATCACCCGGGGGATGCTGAGGATGCCCCAACTCAGCCCCTCTTCCCGCTCCAATCATGTGCTGCTACTTCCTCTGAGTGCGGCGCTTTACTCACTCCTCGGAGCGTTCGCAACTTCGCTCCTTCAAATTTCTCGGCCCGGGAGGCTTGCCGGACTCTGCCTACTCTGGGCCCCCATTGGTCCAGCGGGCCGAAGAACGTGAGAGGGGTGTGGTTGGGAGGGAAAAGCACTTGGCATGAAGAAGGACTTTCTTCCAACCAGCGGAACCCCCTGGCGCAATCGGGCTGCGATCGGCGGCCGTTCTTGCTGCAATCCGCGCCGCCTGCCACATCAGCAGAATCTAATTCAAGAGATCATAATCTTGACAGCGTTGTTGGGGTCTGTGGGTGAAGAAATTACTTTAATCAGTGGGGTAAAGTTCTTTCTTTCACTCGCCCGAGCTCTGATGAGGGGGAAAGAGAGGACTTTCCTTACGCCCGCATCAGAGCTGGGGGGGAGAGAAAGGACTTTACTCCATTGATTAAAGTAATTTCTTCACCCGCAGACCCCAACAACGCTGTTAAGATCTCTTGAATTAGATTCCGGCTGATGCGGCAGGGGCTGCGTTGGTGGGGATGGGTGGAGGGGAGGGTACTTGAAGTCCTACGATCTTGGCGAGTGGGGAGTCCCATCCCCCCTGCCCATCCCCGCCAGCGCAGCCGGGCTGCAATCGGTGGTCGTCCCTGCTGCAATCCGCGCCGCCTGCCTCATCAGTGAAATCTAATTCAAGAGATCTTAATCTTGACAGCGTTGTTGGGATCTGCGGGTGAAGAAATTACTTTAATCAGTGGGGTAAAGTCCTTTCTCCCCCCCCCCCAGCTCTGATGCGGGTGTAAGGAAAGTCCTCTCTTTCCCCCACATCAGAGCTCGGGCGAGCAAAAGAAAGAACTTTACCCCACTGATTAAAGTAATTTCTTCACCTGCAGACCCCAACAACGCTGTCAACATTATGATCTCTTGAATTAGATTCCGGCTGATGCGGCGGGCAGCGCGGATTGCAGCAGGGACGCCCGCTGATCGCAGCCCAATTGCGCCAGGGCAGGGACGGGCGGAGGGGATGGGACTTGGAGTCCTACGATCTTGGCAAGTGGGGATTCCTGCGATGGGATTTGGAGTCCGATGCCCCTGGCGATTGGGGTTTCGCTGGTTGGAAGAAAGTCCTTCTTTGCGCCAAGCGCTTTCCCCTCCCAACCACACCTGTGGGATACAGGGAAAGGCGCCTGCTCGCCAGTCCGCCCGCCCACCCTTGGGCTCCCGGGGCAGCACCTCTCCAGCGCCTTCCTTCGCGCCTTGCGGAGTTTCTCGCACACAGGACGGGCGCGACCTGGGAGACACAGGGAAAACTCCACAGGGCGCGAAGGAAGCAGCGCGGCAGCGGAGGAGCTGGGAAGGTGCTGCCCCCGGAGCCCAAGGGTGAGCGGGTTGGCACGGGCTGGCGTGCAGACACCTTTCTCGCACATAGGGAAGGGGCGGAGGGCGGCGGCGGCTGTTTCACTAACCCCGCACAGGTTACTAAAGGTCCACAGCAGCAGCAGCAGCAGTAGCCGATGATGACGACCTCGCGCAATGGTCCTTGGGGGTGCTGCGGAAGCCCTGCCAAAGCGCCCCTTTCCCAGCTCGGAGCGGGATGAGGAGCGAGTGGAGCCTCGTTTAAAACGACGGCCGTGGCCACTCGTTCGCTCCGCCGCTCTTGCGTGGAGATCTGAGGAGGCAGAGGGGTGGGAGGGGCGCAAAGGAACCAGCGTGGCGGTGCTTGGTGAGCAGGTGCCTTTCTCGCACACAGGGAAGGGGAGGAGGGCGGCGGCAGCTGTTTCACTAACCCCGTGCAGGTTACTAATTCCCGGTTTACTCACCAGTGAAGCAGCAAAACAAAGCAAATGGCCACGAAGGCGAAATGAAATGGAGACTCCTGCAACTCATGCGGCGTGCTAAGTGGACTCCAGCCAATCAGTGAGCTGGCTGGGATGGAAAACTTTAAGCACACTACGTTTTCCATCCCAGCAAGCTCACTGATTGGCTGGAGTCCAGGCCAATCAGTGAGCGGCAGGCTGGGCTGGCTTAGATTTTTAGTGTAGATAGAATAGATGTGGGAACAGAACGAGCGAGCTAGCGGCAGCTGATGATGGGTGGGGGAGCCAGCGAGTGCCAAAATAAAGCAGGGGTTTTTGAGAACCGGGCGGGACGCAGGAAAAATGATGAAAAGTCGTGCCTGTCCCACCAGATGCGGGACGTCTGGTCACCCTAGTTTTGCAGTTTAATCCTGATTCATTTTCTCTCTATTACCAAATCATTTGTGTCCACTTTATTTCTATAACTGAGGTTACTATTTTTTTTAGTCAGTCTACAAATCATTACACATTGATTATCTCATTTTGTTCATTGCACATGAAACCATTCCTAGTCTAACTTTTTATATTTCTGCTGTCATACTAAATTCCCACTTCAGTATAATAGATAGAAACATGCACTGAATATATGCACAAAGGTTTCCCTTTCTTCCATTCCTGCTTCACAATAAAAAATGTACTACCATTTCAACCACCATTTGTATACATTAACTTAAAATCTTCTCCATCCATTTTTATATTTATTAAACATCCTACACAACTATACACTTGCTCTTAGCGCAAAGTCCAATAAATATATAGTTGTTCTAATGTTCCACTATTTACATACAACTTATTATTCTTTTATTTTCCTTGGCAAATACAGTGTTGATATTTCAATCCACAAACAATAAATTCTCCCACATTCATGAATTATCCAGCAGGATATTTTCCAATTTTGCTCAATGTGATATCTTGTACCTTTTGATCAGAATTATGCCAGGAATAATTTCCCCAGAAACATTTAACAAATTAATGTCTTGTTACTTTTCCTGTGAATAGTAGAATGCTAAGAGAGTTCTTTCATATGTTAGACACAAAGGGAACATTTATACATGTATTAAACAAGTCAAACAGATGCTCCATGAGTCTGTCTATATTTTCAAATTTTTTCACTTATATCATCTACACATGTAGCCTTACTACTTTTTAAACAATTTTCCTGCATTTATGTTTTCCTTTTCATCATATTTCCATTTGGATACCAACATTTATGTAATGAATTTAAATTCCATCTTCTATATATTAATGCCACTCCCATACAAAACTCTGAAATATTCACTTTAACATGTTTCTCTTTTCACTCCAAATAATTTCTTCAAATTTTATTTTTAATCCCATTTGTTTTGCTAAGATCTTCTTGTTTAGCCCTATTCACCCACTTCTACTTTAAAATTTTTAATCTTTCCATTGTTTTCCATTTTTCTTTTGCTGTTTAACTTCCGAACCATTCTTAGCCCTCTATATTCTTTGCCACTTTTCTCTTCCTGCACAATATGCAGTTATCTCATTCTTGTAGTTTGGCAACAAGAATTCATTTATTGATGTGTATCGTTTGAATCCAAAAGTATTTTTAAAAACTTCATCATTACATCCATATTATAATTTTCCATTAGCATAACTCTTTATACTTTATAATATTTAGATTCCAAGTCATAATATTTTATATATAATTGAATTATAATTCTGTTGGGTAAATTAAGTATTTCATATAAATGCTTATTGGGAGGTTAAATTATGTAGCCTAAATTACAACTATTAATTATTCCCTGATAATGCTGTGTATAATAGGGACCAGTTTTGACACATTTTCTCCAGTTGTCACAAGCGCAACCAAATCTTTATCTAAAGCACTATCCTATGCAAGTTAGGGTCTCTAATCTAAAGACCACTTTCCAAGCCTGCTTACTATTGCCTGTATCCTACCAATTCAGAACACTGACAATAATTGAAGATGTAGAAAAAGAGGTTTCTGATGAATTAAAAATTAATTCCAATCTTAAACTTTCAATTTTACTTATAATCCCCCCCCCCCCAAAGGCAATTACTGACTTCTTCCACCCATTTCCTATTTTCTTATCGGTAACTTTCCCTGCCCTCTGCCAACATTTGTTACTATTACTTTGCAGTTCTTTCAGAAATACAGCTCCACATTAATTTTGTTAGAATGCAGGTAATTCCCACCCATCTTTCTTTTTCTTCTATTCTACAAGAGTTTTCTTTTCTATTCTGATTTTATACATTCCTATTAGATTCAATATCAAATAGTGATAGTTTTTCTGGAAAACATGTAGGTTTTGTATAATATTAGTCCTGCCTGCCACTGCTTGCAATTCCCATCTGTTAGAGCGGTGGCATTTGGACTTAGTGCAAGTAACAGTCCGGGGCGAGTCAGGCAGTGATTTCAGCTTAATTGGAGGAAAGGATGTTTTTCTTCTGTACCTCTTTAAGGAATTTACTATTTGGCTGGCATTCATATTCCAATCACAGGCCAACCATCTTTGCAGGTGCTGGTGGATGCAGAGAGCTAATTGACATGAAGCTCTTCACTAGGAACATACATTGCCAAGAGGTGGAAAGGAAAACAGGTTGTATTTCTACAGCTGAGCTCAAGCACAAGAAAGACATTGTGGGAATTTGGACTCTTTCATAGTCTAATCCAGAAGGTTTGAACCACTTCTAGGACCCACCAATCCATGAAAAAAATCTAGATCCTATCATGCTAACACCCTCCCCCTACCCAACAAATATATATTTACAAGTATTCTGTTACTTCTATCTGTTATAGTACATATCAAAAAGTAAAATATTATAACACAACTGTTAATAATAGTGCTATCATTGTAAAATTATGAGGGAAAGCTAATGGAAGTCTTTTCTTAACCTTAAAAACAAAGCAAAAACTTATGTGTAATGAGAACTGACTAATAGTGCAGAACATTATTTTGTCTAATTTTATTTTAGCTCTTAAACTGAAACCTCTAAGATTAGTATGGTTCTGAGTTCCAAATAATATTCACTGGTTCCTTGCTGGTGGCTCTATTCTCCTCTTCTTATTCCTCCAGCTTCTGTAAACATGGGGAGTAGAGTTATGTTCCTTTTAAGCAATGGTTGTGTACCATTCAGGGTGGAAAGCAGCAGCACTTCCTTTATGTCTCTTCCTGACCTGACTCTTACTTACTCTATGTCCAAATGCCAACAGATGGGAATTACACTTTACAAGCAGTGACAGGCAGGGTTAATAGTATACAAAACCTACATATTTGCTAGAAAGTCTCTAGGGCTACTTGGTGTTGAATGCAAAAGGAATGTATAAAATTAGAATGGAAAAAAAGAACCCTTATAGAATACGAGAAATAGAAAAGCGGTGGGGAATTCCTGCAATCTGACACAATTGATGTGGAGCTCTATTTCTGAAAAAACTGCAAAGTAATAGTAACAAATGTTGGCAGAGGCAGGGGACAGGAAATGGTGGAAGAAGTCAGTACAGAAATGGTATTCATCAGGTTCTGACCAGTTGTGGAGAGCCAGTAGCAGAAAGTTTGAGTAGTTCAGAGAACTGGTAAATACCACCTCTGACTGGGCCGCCCCCCATTTATTCTCTGTCTCCTGAGTCCCAGCTGATTGGGAGGGAATGGGGATTTTGCAGTAATCTTCCCCTGGAGTGGGATGGGAATGGAGATTTTACCGTATCCTTCCCCTGCCACGCTCATCAAGCCACAGCTACAGAACCGGTAGTAATTTTTTTTAAATCCCACCACTGAGTCAGTAATTGCCAAATAGAGAAAGTTAAAAAAAAGTTGATAAGTAAAATGCAAGCACCCCTTCTTCCTTTTCTTGGCCCTCCTGCTTCATCAAGATGACCCAACTGCCAGCTAAAAGAAGTTTTGAGGAGGAAATGAGCTGGAAAGGCAAGGTGGTAACCCAATTGCTCTGCAGCCAGAGACCTATGAAAAAAAGTTTGAATAAAGAGAGTCCAAAAATAGGCATTAAAGAGACAGATTTAAAGACTGTCACTCTGATAATGAGAGACAACCTCACAGAAGACAACAGCTGAGAAAATGGAAAAGAAGAGGTGCTTCTTTCCCTCAGAGCTGGTATGAAGTAAAAGTTCTATTTCCCTCATATGGAATAAAAATTTAGAAGATGATTAGAAGGATAAAGTAGCCATTCAGGAACAAATAAAGAAAGAGAAAAAGTAGGACTGATAGAAAAGAAAAATAAAGTGGATTTTTTAAAAAACACAAAGACACATGCAAAACACATAGCTTTCCTTTTTAAAAATAATAGTCTCCATTGAGTCACTGAATAGTGTTAGAAAAATCAGTCAAGTCTCCATGCTTCCATTACTTTGTCTATTGAGTCTGGGTTAATCTAACTTTTGGTAGTTCAAGAAAAAAATCTGTGATGTTCATACATTTGCAATAGGTTGTTGCAATAAACTGAGAAACTGGACAAAATGATAGAAAAGACTACAAACTGGCTGCATCAGCCAAGCCATATCAATTTTACAATTCAGCATCCATACAAATGTTGCTTTTTTTCCCTTCAAACTTCCTTAAGGAAGAAAAGTGACTTATTTCCATTTAAAATGAACCTTTACTTTCATTTGATTAAAACTGTATATCCATCTCTGTAGAGACACTAGCAGGACTAACCCAATGTCAAGAAGAAGCTCATCATTGCTGAGAAAAGGAGAACAAACATTTTTAATCTAATCAATCTTTCGGAGCAGATGGATACAGTAATTAGTGCAAAAACAATTTTGCCAAGAGTATTAACATTTCTATCGTTTATCAGAAAGGGGGTGTTGTCTTTGGTCAATAATTTCCTGATTATTGCAAAAACATTTATACTTGTTGATGAGTTTGTGTAAAGGGAGAAGCCGCTGCTTGTTGGCCCAGATTGCTGTTTTGTGGTAGAGAGATTGAAAGTTGCAGCCCAAGAATTTTTGGAAAAGCCTGCATTTCCTCAACTTAAAAATATACAAAGCCAGAAAAATATGGAAAGGATTTGAAGACTATGTTTTTAGTCCATTGTGCTAATCATTGTGATATTTGGGTGCATGTGATAGTATAAGAAAGGGAGAGGGAGGGAGGGAGGGAGGGAGAGACAAATGAGCACTGACACTTCTTTGCCAAATCAAAGTCTGTCCTTCTTTTTCCCCACTGATGATTTAAATTCAATGACAAGAGGCTCATGTATTGAAAAGGGTCACAACAGAATGCCAACCCACCTAAATTAAAAGACTGGTTTTCAATGCATGTAGATAAAAATAGATTCTGTTTGGAAGCTGCATTTCCAACTGAATAATGAGCTGGCAAAGCTTCACCAGACATGGGAATAATTTTTGGAAGTAAAAAAGAGAGAAAGAGAGTGAGAGAAAGAAATTTGAGAAAGCATTTATGAATTATTGTTCATATGCTGGTATAGGAAAATTGTGGTGGGTATCATTGTTTTACCATGTTAAATTTTTTAACCAATTTTTTTCCCCAGACTTATACTACTTTGATCATTTTGTTTAAAAAATAGAAAAAATACTATAATTTGCACTTCAGTAATTGATTTATAAATGTGTATAAACTGCATATTGGTCCTTAGTAATCCTTGAAATGGACTTAAACATATTGGCTACTTGATTGTCTATATAGACTTATGCTATTGTCATAAGCTTTATTATCAACTATTACTATTTTGTAAATACTTATGAGCATATTCCAACGACCTTGCTTATTTAAAGAATTATGCATGCATATAATTTGATTATAACAATAATTGAATATCACATTACCATGGAATCTGAAGTTTTAAAAAATAGTATACAACCCAGGGGTGAAATGCTACTAGTTCAGACCGGTTCATCCGAACTGGTAGTAAAAATGCTACCGGTTCACCCAAACCGGTAGTAAAAAAATGCTACTGGTTGAAGCGAATCAGTAGCTCCGATGATCAGCTGTATGACAATCAACTGTGCCACACAATTTATATTCGCTAGAAAGCAAATCTAAATCATGTAGCACAACTGTTCACCCTTATCTTGGCAGACTCAGAAAATGTTTCTTAATCATCCTTTTGCAACACTGTAGTGAAGCGAACTGGTAACAGACTTCAGAGCATTTCACAATGATACAATCTGTAATTTGTTGAGTAATTTTTTTAGGGATATTTCCTCGATGCCATCAACAACGGAAGACCTTTTAAAGTACTAGAACAGTTCTTAGAAGTTCAAGGTAATATTCAGAGACGTATCTGCCTTGAAAGTAGCTCATGTTAAACTATATGGCATAGTCAGACATCAGCAGTTAACTACAAGAAATGTTTTGCGACATTTTGTATTATGTCAACAAACACTTTATGTTAATTTTTATATCATAAAGTGTTTTATAAAATTTACCAAATTTCAATTCAACAGTAGACATGGTCCCAAATGTTAGACACTTTCCATAAGTTAGACAATTTGATTCAAGAATTTTAATAATACACCATATCAGTAGGGTTGTAATTATTTAAGGTTTATGAATATAGTATATCATATTTTGGAATAATTAAGATCTTTATTATTAATATTTTTATTGCTTAAAATAGTTGCAATTGCATGTAGCATGATCCAAAACATATTACAAAAGCAATCAATTTGAAAGCACCTTTGGAAATAATGTGGTAATTATAACAGCACAGATTAATCAAAAACAAATCTTGCCAGATAATTTGGCTCATTTTTTTAAAAATCAGACAACTTTCTTAATAGATTATGATAACACTGTAGATTTAATATATATTTTAGTAATGTACTTGATAAAATACCCCACAATTTCCTGATTAGCTTGCTAGTTAAGTGTAACCTGGTGGCATGGCAATTCAATGGATAGAAACCTTATTCAAAAACAATATTCAAAGCTCCTATCAATGGGTTTTCATCAATTACAGTGAAGTATCAAATGAAATTTGAGAAATTATACAGGGATATTAGGAGATATCACAGGTTCATCATATCTCTTCCACACAACATACAGCTGATAAACTCCCCTTTTTGTACTCCTGATATACTTGCAACTGTTTTTTATAAAATTAGAAATATATTAATCCCTTTACAACTAAGGTGTTTTCATTTAGTCATGACTAATGCTAGACAAGTTTCAAGTATAAGTTAAGTATATTTTGAATTAGGATCAATATTTTTAGTCAATGGGAATTGTGGTTTTAAAGACTAGGTTAAAATATATTATCAATATATTATCAATATTTCTAGCTGTTACTCCTGATCTTAGCAATGTTAGAAACAAAATTTATAAAAGGAAGCCTATAGAGGCAAAGCCTTAGAGATTTTTTTTAAACCCAAAATAATCAGGACAATTCCAAACAAAAGATTTCAGTTTCATTCAGACTATTAAATATTAGTATCAGATTAAGTAGCTGTTTCTCTTCTTTGCTTTTAGACATGAAAATGCCTTGCTTTGAAATGCTTATAAAAATAATTCTGAATGAGAGTTTAAGATAATCAGAGCAAATCATTTTTTGCATGTTCCATGGTGTACAGGGTAAACAATTAAGGTATGCTACATCAAAGCATGCCCATATTATCTTATCTACAAATGATACTTGGAATATTCTCATGCATTAGTTAATATATTTCACAACTGCTTTTAAATCCATCCCTTGAAAATCACCAGGTGTATAACCCTTGAAGCAGAGAACAAGAATATTAAAACTGGGCAGAGCTATTTTCCTAGTTTTACAAACCACCTTCTCTTCTCTTCTTTCTCTCTCCTCACTCCCTCTCTCGCCGTATATATGTATTTGTGTGTATAATCAGCTTGAATCAATTGATTGCACCATTGAAGCCTCTTAACTGAAGATTATGGACTCATGCTAGTCCAGTGTGGATTAGTAGATAGATTTTTTTTTCAATTTCCTAATCTAGAACTGAGAAAAAGGACTGGTTCAAAGATATCCATCTACTTTTATGCTATTTTTTAGCTTCAAGTCTAATACTTTTAGCATATGAATGAAAGTGCCATATGAATGAAAATGTATTTTATTTTCCTGCGTCATCATCATCATCATCACTGTCGTCATCATGATCATCACCATTTTAATACTGCAGCTGTATTAAATTTGGCACATGCATGGCACTGAATAGTTTTCTTCATGAAATTCAAATCTATTTGAGATCTAGGCCAACAGCAGAGAAGAAGAAGGAGTGGCAAGAAAAGGAAGTAATGTGAGGGAATTGGGATAGATATATTTTACAGGAAAATTAAAAGTAAAATCCATTCTTTTAAATTGTTGCCAAGATTTATTTTTTTTCTTTTCTAACTGTAGGTTTAAAACGATAATGCAATCAGTGAAATTCCTACATATACTGTATATAGTTCGGTATATATGTTTGTATTTATTAGTATAATTTGTAATCATAATCTTTATTGCTATGGTCACTGACCAGAAATTTGTACAATTAATATATAAATTTCAAATTAAAAAAAGACAATAGTTTTAAAAATCAGGAATACTAAAAGAAAGAATTCTCTGTAATACTGTAAATGAAAGTAGAATACTAATAAAAACTACTAATAAAAAGAAACCCTAAATATTAAAAACTAATAGCAGGGCTATAAAATTACATGATGAATAAAGTATTAAAAAGTTTGTGCATGTGTTCAAGTGGTGGGTTTCAAAATATTTTATAACCTATTCTGTAGGGGTGGCCTGCTTTGTGGGAGTGGCTTACCAGCCATGTGACTGGGTAGAAGTGGCTTGCCAGCCATGTGATCGAGTGGGAATGGCTTGGCAGTCATGTAAGAGCCAAGGTGGCGCAGTGGTTAAATGCAGCACTGCAGGCTACTGCTAGATCAGCAGTTCAGCGGTTCAAATCTCACCGGCTCAGGGTTGACTCAGCCTTCCATCCTTCCGAGGTGGGTAAAATGAGGACCCAGATTGTTGGGGGCAATATGCTGACTCTCTGTAAACTGCTTAGAGAGGGCTGAAAGCCCTATGAAGCGGTATATAAGTCTACTGCTATTGCTATTGCTATGTGACCAGGGGGGCATGGTCAATTTGTAAAATGTGGTGAAACTCACTTAACAACACTCTTGCTTAGCAACCAAAATGTTGGCTCAGAAACTCTGGCATTTGAATTACAGTCATCAATCATCTCAAGATTGGCTCTGGATAAGGAAAAAAAGGGGGGGGGAAGTAAAAATGCAATGAAATTATAAAAAGAAGAAAAAATAAAATCAATGGCTGAGTATTAAGAGTGAAAAATACAACACTTTTTCTCACTTTTTTCTCACTTTTCTGGATTAAAAATATCTGCAAAGAGGTAGATGCTACTAGTATATCTTAATTGTGTAACTGTATTTTTTGCAGCATTCTAATTAGATAAAGTAATCCCTAATCTATAGAGAAACGAAGTAATTTCTACTAGATTCTTTCCCAAGGAATGAATTAAAGGCTGATTTGAAATCAATGAATGTGCCATATAGGGAGTTGTAATAAGCATGTCTGCATCTCTTTGCTAAAAAGTGTAATATTTTGTTAACTTTAGCCAATCATTGACTTGCTTTCCTTAAAGCCTGCTTATTTGTCAACTAGAAAATTTTCATTTTGTGGCCAGTCTAGAAACTCATAAAACAAAGTGTGCATATAATTTATTGGAAATGCTTAGGAGACTAATCAGATGGCAATTAGAGTGATCTGTGCTGCACCTTTCTTGAAAACTGGGACAATGATAAAATAATTCCAGTGTTTAGGGATTTAACTGTGTTATTAATCTTTGTAAACAGATAAAACAAAGTGGTAGTTCAGCAATCAAAATTACTTTTTGAAAGTTCAGCAGGTATCAGATTACTGTTGGGGCCTTTAATTCAATTGACATTAATTCAATCTTTATATCATAAATTGGGCTCTGGCCTGGTTCACAGCTTTGATAGAGCAGAGCTTAGCCAAACTGATGGAAAGAGGATAGGGTCAGAGTGATTTTTGCTTCGAAATGGTACTACGTTTTAAAGAAAGCAATATAAAGCAAAGGGCTATATTGACAGTGAGTTAATGAGTGGATTCTGGAGAAAGACGTTTTTAAAATGTGGATAAAAGTTTGTGCCAACTCTTGTTGTTGTATACAAATATTTCTTTCCAGCACCAGAAGACTCCTGAATTAAAATGAAGTAGAGTGCTTGATTATAAATATAATCTTTATTGTCATTGTATTTAAATACAACAAAATTGGTATGATCAAGAATATAGATATAGTACATCAAAAACCTGATGGAGTAGAGTAAGGTGACCAGATGTCCCGCTTTCAGCGGGATAGGCACACTTTTCTACAATTTGTCCCACGTCCCGTGGTGTTCTTAAAAAATCCCAATTTTTTTTTAAGAATGGGCTCAGGCGCGGGGGTGGGGGTAGGAACTTACGTGGTGTAGCCGGCATATTTGACATGTTCAGGGACCTCGCAAGGCCTTTTCAAGGCCCCCGGACTTTCCCAAGATGCCAGGCCTCCAAAAAGAACAGGCGCAGGCGCGAGGGTGGGGGCAGGAACCTACGCAGCACGGCTGGTGTCTTTGACATGTTCGGGGACCTCGCAAGGCCTTTGCAAGGCCCCCAGACTTGCTCAAGATGCCAGGCCTCCAAAAAGAAGGGGGTGGGGGCAGGAACTTACGCAGCGTGGCCAGCGTCTTTGACATGTTTTGCGCCAGCCGTGCTTGGTCCCCAAGCCGTCCCGTGCCGCATTCTGCTGGAGCCAGACGGCAGCAGCAACAGCAGCAGGAGAAAGCCTGAGCTTGTTTAGTCACTGCGGCGAAGAGTCTCCGGAGGAGTTGAGAGCCTTGCGAGAGGGTGAGATTGCAAGCAACTTCCACCTGAGGGAAGGCGAGAAGGCATGGTGAGGAGGCTCGGGCGGCTGCCACAAGTTTGCTGCTGGGGGGGGAACTATCCCCCACCTCCTTTTTCTCCCGAAAGCGATGATGGGATCTCAGGGGCTATTATTTCCTTTGAACTCCCTTCTAATTTTCCCTGCAGCAACCTTGTGAGAGGGTGAGATTGCGAGCAACTTCCACCTGAGGGAAGGCGAGAAGGCGTGGGGAGGGAGCTCGGACGGCTGCCACAAGTTTGCTGCGGGGGGGGGGGAAGAACTATCCCCGACCTCCTTTTTCTCCCAAAAGCGATGGTGGGATCTCAGGGGCTATTATTTCCTAGCACGGGCCAGGAACGCCGAGTGGGTTGCTCGCATCGGGACTGAAGGGACTTTTTAATATTGGAGAGGGAGGTGGTTGCAGGAAATGAGTACATCATGATAAAGCCTACCCTAAGCTTGCACAAGTTGCAGCTGCTTTGTTAGAAGAAGAAGAGGGGCTTGGCTCTTGCCCTCATCTTCCTTCCTTCTCCCGTGATTATGTCCGGGCTTATGCCCACAAAGCATTTCTTCCTTCCTGTCCCAAACTGTTAAATGTGTTTGTATATTGTTTTTAATTTGGAGTGCGGGAGCTCCCAGGCAATTAAAATGTGGGTATCATTGGAATGAAACTCTGAATTGTCGAAATAAAATCCTCTGATGAACTCTGGCAAATTATGAAGATGGAGACTTGCAGGGTGCGAAAATTCCAGGTTGGCAAGGCGGCAGCATACAGCAAACTCTTTTAAAGATTGCTGGTCCTTACTGATCATTTTTAACTCAAATATAGTAAGGTGGTCTTAACATATCACATGAACAGCAGGTTCGCGGCAGTATTATATGCCTGTGAATTGGAATACATGGCATTAAGTTTAGGATTGTTTTATTTAGTTATGCAACTAAGTATATTTCCCACTGGTAATTTATAGTGTCTTCTACAGTCATCCCATAATAAATAATAATAATAAAGTAATGAGTATGGGTTTATGTTCCTGATACCCTCACTCGCAGTCCGGCGGAGACTCTGGTTGCTGCCAGGAATTCAGCAGCGGCAGGGGCTCTTAACCGTATTGCGCCTTTATGGCCGATCCGAGGCAGTGGATCCAGGAGGGCTCCTTGGTTTACTGAGGAACTCCGGGAGATGAAGCACCGAAAGAGACGCCTAGAGCAATGATGGAGATCCAGTAAGTCTGAGTCAGACCGAGCGCTTTTAACATCCAGCATCAGAGCTTACCTTCGGGCAATTAGGACAACAAAAAGAACACACATTGCCTCTCTGATTGCTTCCGCTGAGTCGCGCCCAGCCGCCTTGTTCAGGATAACCCGTTCCCTCCTAAACAGGAGGGATATGAGCGATCCTTTGCAAGGCAGGGCTGAGGACTACGTCCAATTCCTCGCGGATAAAGTTGCTCGGCTTCGGACGGACCTGGACTCCAATTGCGCAGAGCCAGCCGAGGCACCAGGGGAGAATCTGGATGGACATCACTGGATTGATTTTCAAGCTGTTACCCCTGAGGACATGGACAAGATCATGGGAGCCGTAAGTGCCTCCACATGTGTACTGGACCCATGCCCCTCCTGGCTGGTTGCTAACAGCAGGGAGGTGACATGGGGCTGGATCCAGGCGGTTGTTACCGCCTCCCTTCGGGAGGGGTTCTTTCCCCCCGCTTTAAAGGCAGCGGTGGTGAGACCCCTTCTGAAGAAGCCATCTTTGGACCCAGCCGTTTTAAACAACTATCGTCCAGTCTCCAACCTCCCCTTCGTGGGGAAGGTTGTTGAGAAAGTGGTGGCCTTTCAGCTCCGGCAGTCCTTGGGGGAAACTGATTATCTAGATCCCTTCCAGTCGGGATTTAGGCCTGGCTACAGCACGGAAACATCTTTGGTCGCGCTGACCGATGATCTCTGGAGATCCAGGGATAGAGGTTATGCCTCTGTCCTAGTGCTCCTTGACCTCTCAGCGGCCTTCGATACCATCGACCATGGTATCCTTCTGCGACGACTGCGGGAGGTGGGGGTGGGAGGCACTGTTCTACGGTGGTTCTCCTCTTACCTCTCGGACAGGTCGCAGTCGGTGTTGGTCGGAGGGCAGAGATCGACCCCTAGGCCCCTGAATTATGGGATGCCACAGGGTTCGGTCTTGTCCCCCCTCCTGTTTAATATCTACATGAAGCCACTGGGTGAGATCATTCGACGGCACGGGATAAAATAGCATCAGTATGCGGATGATACACAGCTGTATCTGTCCGCCCCGTGCCAACTCAGTGAAGTGGTTGACGTGATGTGCCAGTGCCTCGAGGCTGTTAGGGCCTGGATGGGGGTTAACAAGCTTGTACTCAATCTGGATAAGACCGAGTGGCTGGTGTGTTTCCCTCCTACTAATTGGCCAAGTTTTCCATCTCTCAGTCTGGGGGGTCAAACAGTACGCCCCTGAGACAAGGTTCGCAATTTGGGAGTCCTCCTGGACCCACAGCTGACTTTCGAACACCACTTGTCGGCTGTGACCAGGGAGACATTTGCCCAGGTTCGCCTGGTGCACCAGTTGCGTCCCTACCTGAACCGGGAGGCCCTCACAACAGTCACTCGTGCCCTTGTGACCTCTAGACTGGACTACTGCAACATGCTCTACATGGGGCAGCCCTTGAAGAGCATTTGGAGACTTCAGCTTGTCCAGAATGCAGCCACGCGAGCGATCGTGGGTGCACCTTGGTTCACCCACGTAACACCTATCCTCCGCGAGCTGCACTGGCTGCCTATTGGTCTTCGGATACGCTTCAAGGCGCTAGTTGTCACTTATAAAGCCCTTCATGGTATTGGACCTGGGTACTTGAGAGACCGCCTGCTGCCAATCACCTCCAATAGACCGATTAGATCCCACAGATTAGGCCTCCTCCGAATTCCATCCGCCGGCCAATGCCGACTGGCGACTACCCGGAGGAGAGCCTTCTCTGTGGCTGCTCCGACCCTCTGGAACGAGCTCCCCGTGGAGATTCGGACCCTCACTACCCTCCAGGCCTTCCGCAAAGCCCTTAAAACCTGGCTGTTCTGACAGGCCTGGGGCTAAAGAGCTGTTGCCCCCCGTCTCGAATGGTATGACTGTTGTGTGTTTTTAAATTATGTATTGCTATGTTTTGTCTTTTATTTTCTGTCTGTACCCCCCTTCCCTGATTTGAATTGTGAGCCACCCTGAGTCCCCTTTGGGGAAAAGTGCGGCATATAAATGAAATGAAATCAAATCAAATCAAATTATATTTCTTCAAAATTGGGTGGATGGCCCTGGAGGCTTATAATTCATTAGTGAGGAAATGAACTTAATCTTTGACCTTTAATCCTCCCTTCATTCAAAAGCTCAAAGCAATGAACTTTGAACTCCCTTCTAATTTTCCCTGCAATAACCACCCTGCAGTGTAGGTTGGAATGAAAGAAAATTAATGGGGGTGCTAACACAGGCTAGAGATTCTCACATATTTGAAGGGATACAAGTAGTGTTGTCTGAGCCTCTAAATGTAAACTTTTACTAAACCAGAGAATTATGAAGAATAATTCTCAATGATTCTGAATTATGAACAATAATTCTCAACAATACTGAAAAATGATATCAGAGAATGTTTTCAGATTCCTGTTTGGTTTTCATTAGGGACATAGTCTTTCAACAATGCCATGATTTTATCCTTTATTTTAGGTTATTCTTAGCTCAGGTTTTAAGTGTTTCTAGCTTATTAATAATGGTATGCTAAAATGCTATGCACACATTCATAGAAAATCATTAAAATGATGTTTTCTTTATAGTGCTATTGTTTAATCACTACTTTTAAGCTTTCTTTGATGGAAATAATTATATTGATTGATTGAAGGCTAAGAAATGGATAACAGATCCAATACACAGAGTTTTATTTTTTGGCCCTAAAAATATTGTCACTGAGGATGACAGAAATTTCTTCATCATTGCTATTGGCCTCAAGTAGCAAATAATTAAACATGGTTTTTAGTGTACTTAGTTAGCCATCTGCTTTTTAACATTACATGGTATCAGTTTCAAGAATGCATGCATTCCTGAAAACTTGTAACAAACTTGTTTAAGGGCCTATGAAATATTTTCTAGTTTAATGTAGAATAAGTATTCTTAATAAAAGAAAAAGTCATTTTTATTTAATCAATTGCATTCCTTTTTATAATGATATTAATTAACTAAACAGGAAATAAATCTATGTTTTGCTAGAGTTTTAAAATTAAAAAACCTTACATTTTGTTGCTATTATTTTAATCAAAGTTTTGCCAAGTGAAATTATATAATGGTTCCTCATGTCTCTGTAATTATCTAAATTTCATCCAGAAGTACCACAGAATCTGGCATTTTCAGCAGAATGATGCTGATGCTAATAAAACATCCTGATTTTTGGTGAAAGAATGGAAGGAGGAAGGAAGGAGGAAGAGAGATCTAAAGAGCAGAAAGACAGAAGGTAGATAGGCAAGAGGAAGGAAGGAGAAAGAATGGAAAGGGAGGAAGGCTAGAAGGAAAAAAGAGGGAGGGAGGGAGGGAAGGAAGGAAGGAAGGAAGGAAGGTGAAAGGAGGAAGGAAGGAAGGGGTACTTCCACTTGTAGGCCTGGGACTGAATGCAGGAGGAGTCTCTCCATAGGATCAGCTGCTCCTCTGATCATGGTCTATGAAAATGTTACTGCCTGCCTGATGCAAATTTAGACAGATGGTGCTTTGGGCTGCCCCTCAAATCCCCCCTTTACTCCTCCCCCTGTAGAATTCAGCCCCCTGAGTTTTGCCTTTGAGGGGCATGTGTGGTTATGGCGGATGGCAGAGTCAGCTGGAGGTTGAGAGGGGATTGGGGGCTTTTGTCTGCCTGTGGAGTTCTCCCCATGGACAGGATGGGATGTTGGCATGAAAGGGATCCGGGCACAATCTCACCTGTTCAAGTAAAGTTGCCTTTTGCAATTGGCTACCGGTAATCCTCGATTTACGACCAGGATTGATCCCCCAATTTCTGTTGCTAAGGGACACGTTTGTTAAATGATTTTTGCCTCATTTTGCGACCTTTTATTGCCACATTAAGTGAATCATGGTGGTTGTTAAGTCAGGAACATGGCTGTTTAGTGACCAAAGTTACAATGGCATTGAAAAATTGACTGATGACCATTTTTCACACTTAGCAACCATTTTCACATTTAGCGACCATTGCAGCATCCTCATGGTCACGTGATCAAAATTTTGATGTTTGGCAACAGATTCGTATTTATGATGGTTTCAGTGTCCTGGGGTCATGTAATTGCTTTTTGTGACATTTTGACAAAGTCAAATGGGGAAACCAGATACACTTATGTTACTAACTTATCAGCTGCAGTTATTCACTTAAGAACTGTGGCAAGAAAGGTGGTATAATGGGCTTAGTGACCAAAGTCACAATGCCATTAAAAAAAGTGACTGATGATCATTTTTCACACTTAGCTACCATTTTCACACTTAGCGACCGTTGCAGCATTCTCATGGTTACGTGATCAAAATGTTGATGTTTGCCAACAGTTACAATTTATATTTGTAAATTGTAATTATGTTGAAATAAAAAAAATACAATACTATTTTTGCGTTGTATGAACATTTTTGTTGCTCCGTATAAAAGGTGTCAAAGGTGTCCCTCTTTACCAATCTGAAAATCTGGTCACCTTAGAGTAGAGGCAATAGTTATATCTTATTACCATCTCTACCGAAAGGATAGTTTACATGGGAGAGATGCTATTCTTTATGCTAAGAACGATATAAAGACAAAGTATACTGTCAAATGTTGGAAGACTGGACTTTTCCAATGAACTGCAATGGGTAGTTATATCAGGCCACAAAGGTAAATTAGATTTAGGAATATGTTGTCATTATCGGATCAAAAAGCTAAGTGGATCTTTAGATAATGAAAGAAATGAGGTTATTATTATCCATTCTGATTGGATCAAGACAAAAAAAAAACACCAAATAGTCTAAACAACACTCTCTTAGAACCATCTGTCTTCAGGACAATCAGAAGGGATGCTAGACAATATTGTGTTCTAGACTGAGAGGCAAATGTTGTGGACTAATACTATATTTTGCATACTTGTTAATTAAAAAATGTCATTAGATTTGCTACAGTAAGGGGAAGTGATAAAAGAAGATATTCTATGATACCTTGAGGAATTACTTAGCAATATCTTGATACACCCATCTGAGAATTCTTAAAGAACCTCAATATAAAATTGCTGACCTAGCAGAAATATTAAATTTATCCCTCAAATTGGCTTCACCTGCTAGATAACCTATCAACTCCACTAGGTAATTTAGATGAGGAAATTTAGCTTTCACTTTCTCCTTCAATTTTATACGTGTAAATATTAAATGTGGCTAAACAAACCTTTACTGGAAGAGAATGCCAGACAGTTTACCAGCAAAAAGAAAATGATGATGCCAGGTTTATGGGAGGTACTCACTTTTGTTGCCAGATGTTTAGACATTAATGGCTGTGTGTTGCATTATTTTGAGGGGATAGCACATTTACACTGTTATACAAGCTGTATACTCACTACTTTAAATTGTAGCCAAGTGTCATTTCTTCAGTTTTGTCACATGAAAAGATATATTTAAATATTTACAAAATTTGAAATTTCTGTCATATACTTTTAAATAACACCCCTCCCCACAAATTTCAATATATATGTGGGCTTGCAATTATATTATTTCCAATAACTAAGAAATGCTTTACAACAGGAGTGTCAAATTCGATTTCATTGAGGGGCTGCGTCAGCATTATGTTTGACCTCAAGAGGCGGGGTGGGGGTGACCAGCTCTACATCACTCATGTCAGGGGCACCTGTGGAGCTCTGCCAATTAAAATGAGCTGCTTCCAGGGTGTCCCTACAAGTCAGATCTAAGCACCCTGTGGGCTGGGGTTGGCCCCCGGGCCTTGAGTTTGACATCTCTGGTTTACAAGATAGAAGGTACAACCCATTTTTTTTGAAGACTTGGGTAAGGAGTTAGATATTAAGTACTGGCAACTTTGGAAGGCCAATTATATCACATAAATGTCACATTTGTGGTCATATTTTTTTATCTGCATATTACTTATTACTCCATTTTTATGTTAACATACATTTAATCAACACATCAGTGAATTGGTTCTTCTGGTCATAACAGAATTTGTGATTAAATATTTATTTATTTATTTATTTATTTATTTATTTATTTATTTATTTTTATGCCACCTTTATTATTGTTTAGAAATAACTCAAGGTAAAAAATAAAGCTAATACTTTTTCTTCTTCCTATTTTCCTCACAACCACCACCCTGTGAAATGGCTTGGTTGATAAAGAGTGATTGTTCCAAAGTTTTTAATGACTAAAACAGGACTGGAACTCATGGTCTCATGGTTCTTTGACCAGTACCTTAAGCATTAGAGTAAATTGTTTATGTTATCAAACTGGTAAACCCTTCCCTAATATATATGTGAAATCTAACAGGATTCCCTGTGGACATTGTGTCATTCTTTTAGAGTTATTTTCTTACTTAAAGAGAGAAACAGAAGAACCAAGGATGAGCAAAAATGCAGAGGGAATGGGAGTAACTTCTGACTTCCTACCAGCTTCCTTGTTAAGTTTCTCTGTGAAAATCTGGCAGAGAGCATCAGAAATCCTTCCTTCCATCCATCTCCTGAAACAGTTATATCAAGTTGGAAAACTACGAAATGTAATGTCAAAAAGAGATTAGGTCATTTTTTTCCATGGTAAATTGACTTTATTAGTAATACAATATTAAAAATTGGGTAAATGTGTTATTGAAAAAAATGGGATGAAAGCAGGGATATTGACTTTTGACTAATTGATAGATGATTAGAATGAATTTTAAACATACAGTATACTGATGTATTTTCTGTGATGACAGAAAATATCATCTATCAGATATAACTCAGTGGTATTATTTACATCTAAATAAAATAAATATGTTAACAATATTGTCTGGACCAACAGTGATTTCAACTTCCGAGATAACTGAGATACCAGAACAATGTGCGTAAATCTTTTAGACTTAAAAAACCTTTAGTTTTTATAGATATTAATTATCAATACATCTAATTAATATGCAAATGTTAAGAGATAAGTGGTATAAAGAATTAGAGGTTCCTAGACAATGGGAGAGTTTTAAATTCTATAGCAAGATGTCAATAAATCCTAAATTGCAACTTATACAACAAAAATAATATTTAAAATTTATTGGACTTCATAATATCTGTATAGAAAAGGATTGTTTAGGACAGCATTTTGTTGGATTTGTAAGGAGGACAATGCTTCTTTAAACACATGCATTTATCATGTCCTATATCTACTATTTTTTGGGAGAATGTGAATGTGATTATGCAACAAAACCTTTAATTTTCAGAAGATATTTTTCCTGAATTACATTCCTATTACATGGAATTTGACAACTGGACTGTGTAAATTAATTGCCTGTGCACTTGTTATAGTTAAAATACTGACATTCCCATGCTCGAAAGTTAAATCTATCGTCCTATTTACTCAATGAACTGCAGACCTGATTACACTTATTACTTATGAATGGACTTCCTATAGAAGTGGACTTTGCATGGATAAATAATAAATCATTTATACAAAACACAGGCTTAAAAAAGCATGATAGAAAGTGTAATGCACACACATACACAAACACACACTTGTATAATGTTTATATTAGGTAATTATATATAGAACTATAATTGTTTATTATAACAACATATTATACTTTATTCTTTTCTGATCATTTTTTTCACTTTTTAAAGCACTTATGTATTGTTAATGCATTTTTGTGTTTTGTTCCTTTTGTTTTTTCCATTATTATTTTAAAAGCAATAAAATGATTTAAAAAAACACTTGGGAATTTTGTCCATCTAAGAAATTGGTCAGAATTTAAATTTACAGCATTTCACAAAGAAAGTCCAAATTTTGCATTAAGTAACTGCATTTTCTTTTCGATTATTTTTTTCTTATTGCCTCTTGGTAAACTTTTTTTTTAACTAAGGATGTTTTTTTTAGAAAACTTGGTAGATCTGTAAGGTTAGAGTAAGGGAGTCAAGAACATATTAGGATTCTAGTTATTGGACAATATTCCCAAGATATATCTAACATGAATCAACCCTTTGAAATAACACATGATAGAAAGCCAAAAGTTAGGACCCACTTGTATTATGTCAAAATTAAATCAGTAATAATTTAAAGATTTAACATTTGTACTGACAATGTGTTTATATCTATGTCACTGCTATGTTAATTGTTGAAAAACTGGATCAAACAGTACAGTGCAGAGAGAGACGCCTTGCCCTGCAAGCCTTCAAAACTGAACATTTCTGTTCTATTTGGGACTGTCAACCACTAACTGACATGTTATGCAACATTTTCTGCCAATCATAATTGGCTAAGCTGTTATCTGTCTCTCTCCAAATTATTTAAAGCTGGAGTTCTCTCATCAGGGAGGTCATAGCGTACAGTTACATACATGAGAAAGAAATATGAACTGAGTTTTATGTGTTTTGTAGAGAATGGATCTGCCTACTTGGTATTAAACACACAATTTTATTTTATTGTTCAATGCAACCTTTGTTTTATCTTAAATGCATTGCTTCTATAGTAAATCATAAAAACAGTCACTAAATAAAACCTCGAAGCAATTTATATAGGAGTACAGCACTGATGACTAGTTTTCAACCAGCTGTGTTTTTTTCTGCGTCATAGAACATTTTCTTCAGGTTTAAAGCAACTTGCAGAATATATACCCCTTCCCTCGTGTTGTAATGGTTCCTAACATCCACCCCGACAAACTATAATGTTAAAATTTCATGACAAATTATTGATCATTAGTGCCACAAAATGAAGTAAGGAAGTACAGGTAGAATTTAACTTATGACTGCTTGTTTAATGATCATTTAAAATTAAGATGGACTTTTAAAAGGCTATTTATGACCTATCTTCACAGTTACAACAGCTACCCTAACCTCCATTAAAATGCTATTTCATTTCAGGCAATTGGCAATTGGCGTGCTTAGTTGTTCCAGAGATATGATAAATCTGTTGAAGTCAAAAAATCTGTCCAAATATTTACATCTGCAAATAAAACAAGCATGAAAAAAACTTCAAGAATCATTCTTTCAAACATTCTGGTTGTTTGAAGCTTTGGGATTGGATTGACTTGTGGGTTGCAAAAATAATGGGAACTCCAGGCAAGCCTGTGCTTAATTTTTCACTCTAGGAGAGGGTGATGGAATGGAAATCAGTGCAAACAATCAAGTGGCATAAAATTAGCCAAACAAATAATTGTTTAGACACTTGTGATTTTGAGATTTTCTCCAACAAATCACTCAAGCCATTTTGATTTTTGTTGCCTTAGAATGCAGCCAAATAGAGATGCTGACAAAGCATTATAAGAAGGGCATTTTAATACAAATAAGTAGCAAGACATTTAATTTGGTGAATTATGCTCCCATTGCTACTTCTTATTTATAGATATATGTAAAGCTAATTCCTAAAAACAACTACAACCAGGCATTCCATTTTTTCTTACCAGATTTTTCTTCATAGACTTAATTAAACCTCCTAATTGCCACAGTCAGGTTGCCAAAAATACATGCAACTGTATTTTTGTTTTATGATTTGTCCTATATTCCAGTGTCAAACTGATTCATCTTTTTGTTTGCAAAAGAAGCCAATTTAAAATAATAAGCTATGAGTTGGTTTGAACAAATCATGGTTAAGACTAAACACAGTTTTAAGATCTGGATGACACATTAAATTTTGGTTCATCTAAAGCATATAGAAGTTTGCCATTTCTGTTTTAGCTGTACTGACAAGGCAAAAATTGAGAAATATATTAATATGATATTTTATGTTTGTTTTTGTAACACTAAGATAATTCTCCACAATCTAATGCTCAAGCATTTGGATTTGCTGGCCATACATCGTAGGAGTTGTAATCCAATGCTACTGGCTAATTGGAAATAAGTTTCAACAGAAGTGGAAACTACTTATCTTTGTATAAAACATTACATAGTCCAAAACCATAACTTCTTCAATAATTATTATAGTCATAGACTCAGTAATAATCATGAGCCTTGAAGTATAATTGCTTTAAATTTCCATTTAAATGTTTAAATGAAATTTATGAAGACTTAATATGCTTTTATTTTTTTAAAGCAACATATTCCTTTGTACTCTTTTGCATCATCACATCAGCTCCTACAAGCCTGAACATGTAGACCACGTGAAATCAATATCCTATAATTTTTTTTATCAACCATTATTAATGTTATTAAATAAAACCTTACCTAGCAAAAGACTATATAGCCTTCCTGTTTTGTTTGTGTCTCGTAATGGTTATCTTAAAATGTGTATATGTTAGTGTAAGAAACAGTGTTATCATAAATTCAAATATTGTAAAACAAAACCAGCTGCATTCATTAAAAGTGCATTACTGCCAGGAACTGTAAATATGTTTTTGCCTGATAGCCTTTTGACTCAATAATATCCTGCTATCTTTGTCCGCCAGGCAACCTTTAAAATCAAGTCGAGACAGGTTATGATTTTTACAGTAAAAGTTTCTGAACAGCATCTTTTCAGTTTCATAGTTTGGGATAATTTAAAATCCAGAATATAAATTGTTGCTAAGGTGATTGAAAATGATCTTTCAAGATAATTAATAAACACGCTTTTTTGTGTTGTTTCTGTAATATACACAAATGCACACAAACCCTATCATATCATACCATACAAACAATTTTAATTGTGTAGTTACAGTCAATAACCACTCCTAGTCAGAACATTTCTGCATAAAGAAAATTGTGATACACTTATAAAAACAGCCAGCTGTAACAAAATAACTGGTGTTTTCATAGCAATAAACTCATAAAAAAGAAATACACCTTTATACAGAAAATTTATACAGCTGTAGCTTTAAAATTGATTGTAAACCAAAGGAAGACACATTGCAAACATCAATTATTTTCACATTAATTGCATAAGTTTCTAAGGTGATCTATTAGTTTGATTTACCTAAGCTTATTTGCATGATAGTAAAAATTGCATACAACAATAAGAGTGAAGCTTATAGTATGAATTGCTTGGATAACATAGAGCACTTTTTATAGGCAACTGTGTAAAGCACATTTTTTCTATTTAAAACTTTTAAGACACTTTGTTTTACTGCCCATCAAAATACACTTATAAATAGAAAAAAAACCCCAATATGGTAACAATAGAAGCAATATTACATTTAACGGAAACTTCTAAAATTAATTACAACATGATATTTAAAGATCTACAAATAAATAATGGGAAAAACATGATTCACATTTTGTTTCCAAAAATTCGTATAACAAATGAAAATGAAAAAGATACAGTGATTTCTTACTTTTGAAAAAAAATCTGAGTTACGGCAGTGCCATATAATACAAGGCATTTGTTGGCATATGTGAACTTTAAACTGCATCTCACAGTCTATAGTTCTTTTGTAACATACAATAGAGCAAGAGTAACTAACTCTTCTTTTATCTTTTACTTAAATAAATGTTAAGCTTTCATAGATCAAGTGTGGAGTGTTAACAATAACTGGGAAAAAATAAAAACAATAAGTCACAAAGTAATGCTTGTCTGAAAGCTCTAGAATAATAATAACAACAATAAGAAGAAAAACAACCCACAGATATCATGCTTATTGGATACATGTTGATGTACCCAGTGAACACAAATTAATATGAAACAATCTTCAATGCTTCATGTCTATCGCTGAAGCAGTTTGTAAAATATCTAGTGCAGTCTGTATTATCCTTAATTTTTTTCGACTTTTGTGCAAGTTTTGGAAGATTTATAGGCCAAACAATGAATAAAGAGGTTGATGACAGTATACAGGATGGATTTTTCTTTTTATTAGTAAGCAATGATGCTGTTGAATAAATACTATTTTTATTAGTCTTTCAATACAGTGTTACAGTCAGTGTTCCCTTCTACTGATAACTCATCTTCTAATTTAACTGAAAAAAGTGTGTTCGTACTTTTGTCTTGGACACCCTCTTCCAAATCCTTAAGTAACTCATCTTCTTTATATTCTGCCACATCTACTTCTAAGCCTGAGTTATCTTTCAGCTTTCCATGGTGTTTGACGTAGTATCGCTGGTTCTGAAAGAATTTGATAATGGTGTATTTTGGTAGGTCGAGCTGGGCTGACAGAGTTTGGATGGCTTCTTCATCTGGATACAGGCCTACATCTTGAATAAAACTCTGAAGAATGCCCAGAGCTTCTACAGAAATTTTTGTTCGTGGACGATTCTTTTGACGATTTTCATCCTCAGATTCAGCTGGTGATGCTACTGTTGGCTGTCTTGGGGGTAATCTAGGACCTGGGGGTGGGGGCTGCTGCTGCTGCTGCTGAGGCTGCTGCTGGGGTGGCTGTTGCTGGGACTGCTGCTGCTGATAGAGAAAGAAAAAGTTAAAGACACAAATTGAGAAAGACACTTGTTAAAAAATAATAAAAAGATTTGTTTTCACCTATTTTATTTAGAAACAATCATAATACTGTTTGACTTGAAAAATAATGCTGCTGGGCATGCTTAGCCCTCTGATTTTATCTGTCATCATCTTTCTTTTTCTTGCACAAATTTGCCTTTCCTCACTTATATAGTCTATAATCTAATATTATTAATTAGTAATACCAATTACTAATATTAATAGTAATATCAATACTATTAATTAATAGCATTAATACCATGCATTACTATTAGAGTAGTATTAATACTATGCTAATTAGTATATTAATACTATGTTAATATTAATAAAACATTAGTCTTTAGAAATAAAGACTACATACAGATAGCAAATGGATAAAAATGTTAATGCTTATGATGGTAAATTAAACATTATCAGTCCTTTTCAATCAATATTTCATACATTGACCACTGTATTATAATCAAAATATCCATGTATGCTACTTACTTTGGCATAAAAAGTTCAGGGTACTTTAAATATTTGAATAATAAAAAAACAGCACCTTCATTCCAGTTGATCAAAGATCAAAGTGTTTGCATGTACAGTACAGAGAAGTACTGAGACATTTCACCATTTGTACTGACCCTCATCTAACATGCCCACATAAAATATTTTGTCACACTAGACATGAATCAGGGAAGATTTGGGTTTAAAAAGGGAAGAGAGTTTGAGAAAAGTATGTAATTCTGGAGATCGTGCCTGATTTTTTAATTACGATTATTACCTATTATATATTGCAGTATGTTTGTAGTAGATTAGTAATGTGGGTCATCAAGTGACTGGACCCAACTTTATGACCATTTTATTGTGGTTGTTAAGTGAATGACTGCAGTAATTAAGCAAATCATATTGTCAATAAGAGAATTACATGGTCATTCATACAATTAAATAAATCTGGCTTCCCTCATTGACTTTACTTGTTGAAAGTTAGCCGAAAAGTTTGAAAATAGGGATCACTCACTCACAAGATGCTGCAATTATTATAAATGAAAACTGGTTGCCAGGTTAAATCATTATCCTATGTTTTGAGGACTCATTGTAAGTCTTTTTTCAGCATCTCTATAACTTTGAACCATCATTAAATGAATAATCCTAAATTGAGGACTGCCTACATATTTTCCATTGAAGGAGAAGTATTGCTTGCAAATTCATCTGATTCTAGCCAGGAATTCCAGATGAGTGAGTGGGGTCACATTATTTTTAAAAAAGAAATGCAGGAATTCTTATCCAACAAAATGTCCTATCAACAAAAAGGCCTTATTCCACAAATGCAATTCAGTGGTAAGAAAAGTAAGGTTTTACACTTACACTTTACACTTACTTTTGGCAGAAAAACCAAATGCACAGATACAGAATAGGTGGTGCCTGGCTCAGCCCTAACAGTGAGAAGGATCTAGCAGTCCTAGTGGGCAACTCTTAAGTATGAACCAGCAACATGTTGCAGTTACCATAAAAGCCAATTTAGTCCTAGGTTGTATCAACAAAGGGATTCTATCAAGATCACATGAAGTGTTAGAACTATTTTATACCACAATGGGTAAGACCATACTTGGAATATTGCATCCAGTTTTGGTTAGTATCATACACAAAGGTTATTGAAAGGAAGAGTGCAGAGAAGAGCAACAAAGGGATTAGGGACTGGAAGCTAAACTATACAATGAATGGTTGCAGAAACTAAGAATGTGTAGTCTAACGAAGAAAAGGACTAGGGGTGACATGATAGCTCTCTTCCAATATTTGAGGGGCTATCACAGAGAAGTGGAAGGGGGCAACCTATTCCCCAATATATCTGAGGCAAGACAAAAAGTAACAGATGGAAGCTTAACAAACAGATTCAATATGAAACTAAAGACAAATTTCCTGAGAATGATTAATGGAATGGCTTGCTTCTAAAAGTTGTGAGTGCTCTATCACTGGAGATTGAACAGCCATTTGTCCACATTAAGAAGTGATTGAACAGCCATTTGTCCAGAATGGTATAGCAGAGGATTGGAATAGAAGACCTCCAAGTTCCTTTCAACTCTGTTATTCTGTAATTCTGAATCTGAGGAACTACAGAGCACTTGGTTTGACATCTTTATTAGGGAATGTTCTGTTATCATATCATAACTGATCTTTTAATGCTTTGGGGGGGGGGAATGCAGTTATTACTAAAAATCAGCATTTGTCAAGAAAAAAATTCCAGATTAATTTTATTTCATATTATTGGATATTAACAGAATGCTACATGGTGTATTAACTTAATGAAATGTTTATTAAATGTTTGATATTAAATGTTTGATATTAAATGTTTGATTTAAACTGTCATAAAATATTTGATTGATAACCTAGGACTGAATTATATGTGATGTGGACTGAATTATATGTGATAGTCATCTTGAAAACTATATTGAGAGAGTGCTCATCAACGATCTCCTATCAAAGTGTTGGATTGGTATTCTTCAGAATTTTTTGTTTATAGAAAAGGTAAAAATAAATGCTCAAATGTACCAAAAATATTAGACTAGAGAAGCAAAATTCAAAATGATCTTTATATGTCAGAGAAATAAGTTGAAAATGCAGAATTAAGGCAAATGCAAAGTTTTTCAGTTAAGAAACAAATGTTAAACATAGAGGTGTGGAGGAGATACTTGGCTCAGTTAATTGCAATTGTGAAAAGAATTCTGGAATTTTAATTCTGATCCCAAGCTAAATATGAGTCAGTGATATAAAATAACTGCTAAGAAGCAAATGCTATTTTAGATTTTTTTCAGCAGAAGAGTTTTCACATAAAATAAATAAATAAATCCCAATATAGGTAGTCCATGACTTACAACTACTCATTTAGTGATTGTTTGAAGTTACAATAGCACTGAAAATAGTGACTTATGACTGTTTTTCACACTTAGGACATGGTCAGGTGATCAAAATTCAGATGCTTGGCAACTGACTCATATTTATCCCAGGGACATGTGATTTTGCTTTGCAATTTTCTGACAAGCCAAGTCAATTAGTGATTAGTCTTTTATGAGGAGAGAACTGGTTATGTGTAGTTCTTAGAAATAATTGAGGGCATAGTATATCACTTTCTAGGTATCTAAAGGGCATCTAAGGAAGCGATTAGGACTTTCTCACTTAAAGTTCTATTCTACCATTATGATTCTAAAAATAATGTTACAGGTATTTCTTTGTATTTGTATAGCCCATGTGCAATCTGGGTTTTTTATAAACTCATAACTCCAGCTCAAAGAACAAGTGGCAGTTATGGCTAGGAGAGCCTTTGTGTTGTGCACCAGTTGCATCTTTTTGTGGATCATGAGGCTCTGCACTCAGTCACTCATTCCCTAATCAACTCTTAGTTAAATTATCACAATGTGGTTTACATTAGGCCACCTTTGAAAAATATTTGGAAACTATAGCTAGTACAGAATGCAACGGCACAGGTAGTTCTGGAACCTCATAGGGTGGCACATGTAACACCACTTTATGAAAGCTGCATAATTGGCAGCTTGCTTCTGGGGCCAAGGCTTGATTATTACATTTAAAGCTCTTAATGGCATCAGACCAGGTTATCTGAGACATTGTCTTGCTCAGTGGAACTGATTTGCCTTACTTGCACTGGCCGAAAGGGCCTTCTTCAGATCTCATCAGCCAAGGCATTTCAATTGATGGAGTCAAGGAGAAGAGCCTTCTCTGCCCTGGCTCCCAGCTTCTGAAACATTTTGCCTCCTGAGGCGAGATCTGCCTCCAGTCTTCTGGCCTTAAAACCGATAGGGACATGCTATACTGAGTGATTTTCTAATCTTGATTTTAATGTTTTTATACCTGTGCTTCCATTTTATTGTAACTGCCAAGAGTCACTTGGGCTAATGAGTTTGGAGGCATATACATTAAATAAATAAAATATAATTCAAATAAATATTTTAGTATACAGTATAAACCAAATTCTGCATTCATTTTTTGAATTGTTGCAAACTTCAAGTCTGCATCTATATATTTCAACCAACTGTATCAAAAAAATAGAAAATAATTAAAAAACCCTATATATTTAAGTTGATAAAAGATCCAGTTTACGGTAGTAGTTAAAGTGTCAGGTTAGAAATTGGGAGACTATGAGTTCTAGTCCTGCTTTAATGTCCTTGGGCCAGTTACTTTTGCTTAGTCTTCAAAAGGAAGCAATGGCCAACCACTTTTGAAAAAAATCAAGAAAACTGTAGGGACTTCTTCAGGCAATGACAATTGGACAGGATTGAACAGAGACAAGAAGGTAATGAACAAGAAACACAAAATCTCTAATTTCAGAATCTGTTTTACATTTACAAATTAAGCAGCTTCCAAATTGTTCTACATCAAATTTCTAGGGCTGTTGTTTGTTTTGAATCCACAAGTTGGGAAATCAACCAAATTCTATGATCAGAATACATATGCAATAATTTATTAATTGTATGTATTTGAAAAATAAACCAATTTTATTATATGAAAGAGGAATAACTAATTAAAATGGCTATATTTTAAAATGGTTTAAATAGACAGATTAGACTATGCAAAATTTACTAGCAATACATTTTCTTCTAGAGATCTTCACTTTGAATGTATAAACATTGACAATGAAGGAAGCTGCCAAGTGTCAGAGCATGGTCACTGGGCAGCTTCATTGTCCTTTTGCTTGTATGGAAACTATCATTATTCAAATTATTACTAAGAACCGAAATTAGTATCTGTAAGCTAATTGTTTAATTTGATGTTTAGCACATCTCACAATTGCAGTACATAGTTTTCAAAAGTAATAGAACTTCATTTCCACCTTGTGTGTTAGATAAATTACTATCAACAGAACATACTTGGTTTTATTTTACACTTCAATTGACAAATTGGTCTTGTACCTTTAGCTAGTCAAATTTCTATAATAAGCAGTACATACCACTTATACCAAGAAGAAAAATATTTTGTTTACTACTAGTCTTATATTGAATAACAATTAATGATGAGAATATCATCAATAACATCAGAAATATTCTGTAATTGGGAACAGAATAAAAGGACATTTTAATAAATGAAGGTTTTTTTTAAAAAAAAAACAAAAGAACAGTTGCACATGCCACTTATTATTATTTACAATTGTAAGAGTGTGTCTGTCTGAAGGGGTTGATAGTGCCAGCTAGAATCCTATTCAATTAATAATTTTGACATATCTCATAGGGTTGTAAGGAAAAAAGTCTCTCTCCCTGCATGTGTGTGCATGGTTATGTGTGTGTAAAACAACATTATACTACATAAGAAGCTATTTTGAGAAACCGTGATAAAATCTGGGACATAAATATAATAAAATATAAAATATAAAATTCTCATGTGAAATTAATTATTCTAGAACACTTCTACATTTAGCATCAAATTAAAAAATTCTTGACTTTGGACATATAACATAACTCTTAACATGTGTGGCTGGTCTAATGCTTATGAGTTCCATGTTGCATTATTGCTCACTATTGGTTATACTGTTCGGGGCTCATAAAAACTAAAGTGCCAAATGTTCCAAATTTGGATGAAAAATTCTATATTAACATATATTTCTATATGTATAAAACATAAAATCTGCGGGGAATAGTTACTAGTTCGGTAAATTATGAGGGCAGAGTCTTGTGTATATGAACAGCTGTCTTAGCTTATAGGCTAGTACTTGAAGAGAGTCAATACTGGATTTCTTTATGATGCCTCTTGAGTTGGATTAGTTATAACTTTAATTGATTTTTATGTTTTAATTTATATTACTAAATTGAAAGCATCAAATATGAAGTGGGATATAAAAAATACACAATTAAATAAATAATGTGCCCATCCATGATTACCAGAACTCGTAGCTACAAATTTTAATAAGGATTCATTTTTAAACATTTTAAACAATATGTTTAAAGATTGCATATATTAGTCTCTACAAAAGTCAACAAAATTTTATTATCAGATTGGACAAATCTTGGAAATATATTGCTTGATAATTATTAACTTTTATTTCTACATGTGGTAAGTGTATTGAAATGTGTAATTTCCAGGCATTTGCAGTAACTTTTGGTAATAAAATTATTTGTTTACTATCTTTGGCTGAATCACTCATTGTAAGCTACTTCACTTTTACAATTTTGATCAATCACTATCCAATTGATTCATTTGTTTTATTTTTTTATATCAGCTATGCTAACTTCTAAAAAACTCTCTGGTAAGCTTTATAAATAGCTTTTATAATACAATAAATGACTGAAAATCTTCGTGACTAATCCATTACTTGTAGAAAAGGAGAGGGAAAAAAGTCCAATCCCACATATTAAACATTGGACTTTAAAAAGACACAATTTATTCATAATTTATATTTAAAACTTGCCCTTTAAATACATTGTCAGGCTGGGGTACAATAAAATTAAGCCTCATCCATTCCTTAAAAAAGGCAATTTACTCTGATTTGTTTATAAATGGAAGGAAACAGCTGGATCAAGTTCTGAAACCTCTCCATATCTCTCCTACACATTAATCTTGTGCCAGCTCACCTGAGGAGCAGCACCCAGCCAAGGTCCAGTGGTCAGCAGGCCAGGTAAGAAAGCGCCTCTATGCTCTCCTTTCCCAAGGGTGGTGGGAGAGGGGCTCTAAAGGAAAAACAAACAAACATTGACTCATCCTAACTTTCAAACTGAGGGTAAGTAGGATGAGAAAACTGGGCCAAATATATTCCTATTCTTTGTGCTTAAATGAATCTTTAAACTTATTTTAAAGCTATGACACCTAAAATAACTAAGCATTATGCATTTATGAATTATGGCTACCTATGAGAGACTTGCACCATTAAAAAAAGGTTATCACTTTTAGCAATCCACCCAATTGCTGGTATAAAAAGTGCTGTAAAAGAAAAATGTTTCACATTATTCTATTAGTGAGCTCACTTTTAAGCATCTTTTACATGTGCCCATTATGTTTTAAGTTTAAAAAGAACTTTGGAAACCAATACAGAAGACCTGCCAATAGAAGGCTTTTAAAAATAATTTTTACAAATGCCTTTGCATTGAGAAAAAAAGTCACATATTCTACTGAGCATGAGTGTTTTAATTCATACTAAAACATTTATATTTAACAAAACAAGAAGAGAGAGAATGGTTTTCTCTTAAGAATAAATTGTTCTGTTTTTTCTTATTCCTAACCTGAATTGGTCAAGGTAAACTAACCTGCATTTGCTCTGCTGGAACATGAATAATATGAGAAGGTCTGTCGCCATGGTGATGAACTGCATTGCTTTCTTGTTCATAAATGGCATCTCGTTCAGGCTGAGGAAGACTGAGGAACCTTCGGATCATTGACAGGTTTTCCCACAGAGTTCTATTCTCAGGTGAAGGATCTTCTTTCCAACGCAAGAGTTCGCAGAGCCAGCCCTTAAAACAATGATCAGCAAAACATTAGATAACTTTACCAAAAATTTAGGTGCCAAAAGGCACTTTCCTTGGAAGCAAAGTGAATAAACTAAGAACAAAATGGACATCTTTGCCCAACCTCACCTTTTCTTCTTGAGAATCTTATAGACAGTTTATAGGCAAAATCTCAGATTATAAAGCTAGCATCATGAAGTTTTACCAATCTTGTATACAAATATTTAGATTAAGAATAACTTTGAATTGTTGTTAAGAGAAAGCAACTGCAGCACATCATCATTTCAAATATACAAGAAAAAAGAACATGCTGTTTGAGTTTGGTCTACTATAGTATCTCTAATGCTGATTTTTATCTAGTATAATTCTATATCTGTATGATAGGGAAAAAAGCCATACCCATATTACTTTTTAAAAAAATCATGGTATTCTTTAATTCAGAATTAGATAATGTATCCTATACCTAATCTGAATAGAGACCTAGTTCACATTAATCATATAATACAGAACCTATTTGAAGAAATATTACTGAGTAAAGTATCCTTTTTCTTCTTAAGTGCTCAGAGGGACTTTGCAGACAAATCAAAACTTGTTGATATTGTCCTAGCCAATTCAGAATTCTGGTTTTTAAAATTAAACTTATGATTTTAAGGATTATATGAACAAGATCATATTTTTGAACCACACTGCATATATCCATGCAAACTATGTATAAAAGCACCTGCTTTAACCCAGATATGTTCTTGTAGAAAGCAAGCTTGAAAGTATGCCAAAAGATTGTCCCAAGAGAACTCTAGCAAATGCTAATTTGCTTCTAAAATAGATGCACAGATTTTTTTTCCTTAACGGTTTAGCAATTGCCTACATGCCATCTTAAATTATATCAATAGCATTATTTTTTTTAATATTTAAACTGAGCAAACATGACAAAGAACACCAATGTTTAGCTTTATCAGTATAAATGCCTCAAGACAAAGACAAAAATGATACATAATTGTCCATGGCAATTTAGGTTTAAATGCTAGAATGCTTTAACTGTAGAATAGTTTAAAAATATTGTTAATATTAACTTTCTATTTTTAAATACTACTTATGAAGACCAAGCCTTTAAGACAGTTTATAATGTAATAAAAAATTAAAACACAGGAACAAATCCTGTTTAATCCACATATTAAACTCTAACAACCATTAACAAAATTAATGAAAATTTTGATAGTATAGTTTTTTATTAATAGTATAAAACATTTTAGGATGTTTGTAAATTATAGATAAAACACAGTGATAAATTGTATGAGCAACCACTGAAAAGACCCTAGGAACTGCTAATATCATAAATATGGAATGTAGTTTTTCAAAATTAAATAAATATCTTAGTTTTAGTGGCAGACTGCCTCGTAGAAATATTCCATGGAATAGTAGAACAGTGTGCTTTTGTTTTTCTTTTGGATTGATTCCTGTTAATCTTGGATGAAAAATATCCAGCACAGTTATATTATCCTGTGAAAAATATATACATGAAGGGCAGAATTACTTAACTGGTAATAAAAAAAATAACAAGTGATTCTGCCTCATCTTCAACTTTAGTGGAATAAAATCTTAAAGCAAAGAGACATTTGATCAAATAAATAGGTGGAATATATCTATCTATAAAAACCCCTTTTGGTATATTCTTTGCAATTATCAAACCTAATTTCTTAACACAGTTTGCATGAGTCAAAAAGTGAATCCAGAAAAAGGAACCCACAACAAAATCTATCCATTTAGAAAGTATTTTGTTCTTTTTGTCACTTCTATGTTCCAAGTGTCAACATATCCTTATTAATTACCTATGTCTGATAAAACATTTCCAGTATTTGGCTATTAACCTTTGCCCTGAAATAATACTTTCAATTCCTTACCGCCTCAAATAGTGTGATAAATTGCACGTTTAAATACAGTCTGATTAGCTTTTCTAAGATGGTCTAGTAATTTTAAAAGATTAAAATCTAATGCTTTTTGTCAAAATATAAAGCCAAACTTAAAATGCAGAATCTTTTTTTCATTGTAAAAAGTAAATTATCCCTAACTTCCTCATATTTTAAAATAATATTTAAACTTTTAGAAGTGATATTTTTAATGAAGCATATAGAATTTTTGCATCTTAAATCTAAAACAAGGTATTTGTAACATTTTCCCAAATATGCTAACTCCACAATTATTTAGCACATTTATTTTATTATTTCTGACAAACCAATCCCATCCTTATCCTTGCTGCTAGTGAGAGATGCTTTTATATAAAAAAATTCTTATCAAGCTGTAATTTGCATATTTAATTTTTATTTTATTTATAATAGGATTCAAATTTAACAAACAATACAAGTGAAAATGTATATACGTAACTTGTAATATTCGTAACATGAAAAATGCATCATGCTTCAGATACCTCTCATTGGGAGCATGTTCATTTGGGTAAAATCAAAACTGAAAGATATGGCCTACACAAGTGGAATTATGCTAGGAGTGAATGCATTACTATTTAGAATGGCTAGTTTAATCCAAAATGATGGCTGAAATATACGTGGGGGGATTTTCTCCATAAAAATTACGTATTCATTAAAAATCCTACTATATTGGTATATAAAAACACATATGGAAGACTGCCCTTAGGACTTGAATGTACTTGGAAAAAATACATCCTAAAACAACAGTAGGAACACCCTTCACTGCTGTGCAGCAACTCTGCCAGGCAGCATTGCACTGCATATAAAGAAGGAGCAAAGCAAAGCAAAATATAAACATTAGTCACATGTAAATATGTAGATGAACTTTCAGGATGTTACTACTTTTCAAACTGACAAAGTTTAATTTGACACCTTCTGTTCTAAAGCCTTTGTTTCTATTCAAAATCACGCCTTTAGCTGCTATCAATCACTACACTCTCTCCCTATTACTTAAGATACTGGCATGGGGCCTGGGATAAGCTGAAAATGCCATGCAGATGAATTCTGAGATAATGTGTTCAAACCTGTTATATACAACACAAATCCTGTAAAGTTATGTATTGTAAACCTACATTTATTGAGAAGTCAAGTTCAAAATCCATCTGCTACAAAGGAAAAACTGCTATGCACTTTTATAGTAGCTGAGTGACATATGTAAGTCTTCCCATAGTTAGCAAAAAATGAAAGGGAGGCAACTATGGTAAATCCCCTCCTCCTTAAGAATGTTATTAAAGAAACATAAAATTTTAAAACAGAAAATCAATTGCCAAACAATTCAGTGAAAATTATATCGGATGTTCAAAAAAATTGAAAAATAAAATATTAGTGTTATTTGTAACCTTTCATATTTTGTTATTGTAACAGCCATAAATTTGATTTCAAATTTTTTTGGTAAATTATTTTACTGCTTACCATTCAAAAGAACCCTTTCAAAATGTGATTTATAAATTAGTAAGAATAAATAATGCTGTTCAAATAAATTTGAATAAAGCTTTTGTTTTTAATTTTTATTGTAATAGAATTCTTCATAGAATATAACCCCTAATCCACTGAAACCAGGGATAAATATATTTGGACAGACAAGACAGGGAGCTAGATCTTCAAGCTAATCATGGCTGCAATGGGATATCACTATCCCTATGCACCTTCTAGTAAAATTAATCCTTAATACTTTAGACTGCAAATATTTTCATTACATATGCTTAAACTGTTTAGCAACAAAGGACATCAAACATAGTATTGCGCTTTTGATTGGGTACTCAGTCCTATTTTAATTTTTTCAAATGATGTAATAAGATTTCTCCGTTAAATTCAAAAGACTAACTCATGCTTCCTAATATTAGTATTATAGGAGGTTTTTTTCTTTTCTAAAATTATATGCAAATGCATTTTGTTGTATCTCTGTAGTGTAACGTATCACAAAAACACAGAGTATTAAAATAAATCACTCTAAATATGCATGATATTTGATACAAATATTTTCATGAAAAGCATGAATTACATTTCATATGTAGTATGAACAGGGTTTAAGTACATAATCCATTAAGCAGTAGTTCTGAGTAAAAAGGAATTCAGTCTTGTAGGCTAAACTGCAATACGCATTTTGAATGAGCTCATTGTCAACAACAACTAACTGTAAAGCTGGCAATTTATCATTCAGCAAATAATTTTCTAGTTTCATAAAGAATCAGTAAGTGTTCCTTATGCTAATGAAGACTGTTTTTAATCTGCCCACAAACATGCTAATAGAGGGTAATTTTTCCCATTTAGAAAACTGATGACACTCAAAACATAATTTCATACCAGTGTTCTACAAACTGGATAAAATGGACTTCCAAAAGAATTAGTCACCTAATTTTTCACCTTTATACCAAAAGGAAAAATACAGGTTAAAAATTGTTAAAATACATCTGTCTGTCTATCTAATATCTATCTATCTGTCTATCTGTCTATCTGTCTGTCTGTCTATCTATCTATCTATCTATCTATCTATCTATCTATCTATCTATCTATCTATCTATCTATCTGCCTGCCTGCCTGCCTGCCTGCCTGCCTGCCTGCCTGCCTGCCTGCCTGCCTGCCTGCCTGCCTGCATGCATACATACATACATACATACATACATACATACCTATCATTTATACATACACACATATACCCCCCCCCCCCATACACACACTTTCCTCTCTAATAAACCTTCTAGAGGTTGCATAAGTATATAAGAAAAGCAAACTCATTGAACTTGCTTTGGACTCCAATCTCCAAGATCAAAGGATTGGTCATACTTTGAGAGTCATACTTTGAACAATGAGATACATAATGGTGGCAAAAGATTACTGAAAGCATTTTAAATTATTTACTAGGTTAAAAGGATACTTTAAATACATCAAATTTCACATCATTGGGGCCATTTTTTGGTGGCAAAGTGGTATTGATCTTTCCAAATGCTTACAATTAACTATTTCCAGAAGATCATTATTTGATTAAAGGCATTAAAGCTGAGGGCAAGAAAAGATGTACTGTCTTATATCTCATTCCAATAAACTTGTAATTTAATCAGAACCACCTTCCTCATATCCAGAAATAAAAACGTTTGCCTTGATTTTTTCTCTCTTTATCTCTCATATTAACCCTTTTAAATATTACAGAGCTTAAAACAATCTCCATTACTACAGACTTCTTTATAATGAAAGAATACATGCTAGCTAAAAAGAATAATAAACATTTCTGTTTTAATATTTAACTGTAAACTTTTCCTCTATACAACTAGGATGTGCAATACATTCAAAGCAGCCCTCTGGATCTCTGGCATTAACAGTTCTTCACCCTCCTCTAAAGCCCAAATATCAGAAAGTCCATCATGCAGACTTTGGAAAATATTCTGCATGTCTCTACATGTCCAAAGTATCTCATCAAATTACCTGCTCAGGCCTAACAGATAATTTTGAGCTATATTAGATATATAACCCTGAACCTTCAGGATCAAATCCTCTTATATTATGGATTTCTTCCCATCCAAATGTTTCTAGGCTATAACTGCCATCAAAGCCAACTAACAACAATCAGTCAGATATTCTGATAGTTGGAATTCAGTAATATAAAGATGGCACATATGTCCCATTTCAACTACATACACTAAATTAAAAGTTGCACTGAACTCAATATAATATACTTTTGAGTAGATATGAACAGAACTATATGCAAATCATATGTGTCTCATAGAGCATACATTTTTTTCAGAGAAAAAAACCTACATTCCAAGAAAGACTCTCCATATTGACTTTCTTCATTGCTGAGTATTTCCATAAACAATATTTTTCTATGGCCATCCAGTTAAAGTTTGTTTTTATAAATGGAGAATTCCAAAACATAATAGTGACCTTTCCAGTATACGTATAAGGATTATTAGAATGTGTTTGAAATAGTCACTACAGTACTATCACATTGTAGCTCCATTTCTGGAGGAAATTTTAACAACATTGTTGTTATTGTTGTTCAAGCAGTTCTGTTATAGCTTCTTCAAACAAGGAGCTGCTTCAATTAAATGCATTGATGGCTGAGTATCTGGCTTTAGCAATATAACTATGAGTCTCCCAAGAATTGGCCCAGTGCTACTTTTCGTTAGGTAAATCACCATTCCTCTTGAAAGAGGATAATTTTTGGCTTGATCAAAATAACTGCAATACCATATAGTTCCTTTACTCCTTCTACAAATGAAGAATCCAAGATGTAGGCAATAAGAAAAAAAGCTGATATTCTGAATGTATTTTTGTACATATAATGGGGACACAGGAAGCATATTTAATAGATATCTAAATAAAACAAATAGTTTATCCCAACTAATGAAAAATGTGTCTATTTAAAAGGACCATTTAAATGTGCTGTCAATCTGTATAAACTGACAGGAAAGGTCTTGTCTGCCACAGATGGGCATGTAAAAACTCATCAGGAATTAAGCAAATGTGATAACATAAATAGTCCTCAAGTTATGACCACTGTTTATCAATGGTTAAAATTTACAATGGCCTGAGAAAAGTAATTTACAACCTGTCCTCGAAGTTATGACCCTATTACTAGCTCTGCAGTCACATGATCACAATTGTAGCACTTGGCAACGGATTCATATTTACAATTGCTGCAGTGTACTACAACATAAATGTTAGGTTCACCAATATTTGGACAAGTGGGACCTTATAATATGATCTGTAGATCAAATTCTATAAACAATGTGTACAAATAAATAACATAGAATAATATTGGATAGAGAGCCAGTTTGGTGTAGTGGTTAAAGCATAGGGTTAGAAATCAGGAAACTGATTTCTAGTCCCACTTCAGGCATAAAGTCAGCTGGAGGACCTTGAGCCAGATATCTTCATTCAATCCTAGAAAGGAGACAGTAAAAAATCACTTCCCTAAGAATTGGACTTGATTGAATGGAAGAAAAAATGTGTAAGTATATTTAAAACAGTTATATAAAATATATCTCTAAAAAAATCATAATTAGCTTTATTCCAACATTGTGTTTTTGTTCCAGTAAGATTTTTTTTTAAAAAGTCAAACTTGAGATTTCTAGTTTTTGCTGTATTCCAATTATCTAAATTTGAGCTATTGTTTGCCTAAATTATCTATTCCCTTATATTAGATACCATTTTATTTGCACAATCTTTCTTTCCCTCTCATTTGCATACATTTGCAGCATTTGTTCCACTTGCTCTTTCCTGATTACAACTACAAATACACAAAAATGTTGCAAAACCAGCAAAAATTACTGAATTTGCAGATTTAAACCTCTGTGCCAACTGTCCATTCTCTGCCCTGATTGGAAAAATGAAATGTTTTAAATATTCTTCTCATCAAAATATCTCCAGCATCCTGCTTATATTTCAGTATTATATATCTATTTCTACTTTTTTGCAATTTAGCTGATGCATATGTTTTGAAGTACAGCTAATATGTCTAGGTACATTAAGAACAGAGTAATATTTTACAAACTGTAATGTCGCCAGTATTAATCAGCAACTATTCAATTTGAAACTGAGCTTATCATAAATGCTGGTCATAGGCAGATATTCATATACCCATTCTTTGATACGTGAAACAATGTTCCTTTTTCATTTTGATACAAGGATATAATTAGATACATTGTACATGAAATATTTGTGGTACTTGAAAGTGTTATAGAAATGCCAGAAATTATTATATCTTAAGTAACTCTTGAGATCTCTAAAAATTGCACCCAAAGCTTTAGCAGTTTATATTCAACTTAATACAAGAACTGCATCTACCTCAAAGCAAAAAAAAAAAAAAAGATCAACCTCCAAAGAGCATACACATACTGCAGACAAAAACCATGTATCCCATAGGATCAGCTGAAACTTATGCTAGTATTCCCAATACATGTGTCATTATAACATATTTATTTAGTTGTATGTATGTTATATGTATCCCCACTCATAGTAGAAGCCATACTTCAAAGAAAGCCAAATTAAGAACAAAAAATGTTTAATATTAATGTGCTTTGTTTAGGCATTTCAAAAAGGATTAAAGTATGTTATTGTATTGCTCCCAGTGCATTGCATGTCTATTTGGTTTCAAATCAAATCATTTTTTTAATATGCTCAATGACCAGATGTAGGTACAAATCAGCAACAATATACAGGATGAAAAGGAAATGGAATTTAGTTAAGGCAGTGGTGGGATTCAGCCCACTTAACAATCAGTTCACCAAAAATGTGAGTGCATGTGCATGCACATACGCATGGTGTCCACGCGTACACGCACACAGATCTTCTGCCACGTGGCAAAGGTTGACTGAGCAGGGCGTGATCTGCTCCATCTCTGCTCTCCAGGGCAGTGGCTACTTTTCTCCACCTCTGCTCTTGCTGGGAAGGAGAGTGTCTCTTGTGCAATTTAGCAACTGTGAGCCACCACTTTACTCTAAGTCCCATCCAGAAAGTGTGCAGCACAGAGAAGCAGCAGCCATGTTGAATACAAGTTCTCTGTGCCACAGCACTTTTAGGATGAGATTTAGAGGAAAGCAGTGGCTCACAGCTGCTAAATTGCACAATAGACACTCTTTCCCCCAGCAAGAGAAGTAGTTGCTGACCAGGAGAGCACATGGAGCGTCTCCACAAGTGACTGAAGTTCGGCAAGGGATGGAAGTAGATGGAAGATCTCCGCTGCAGCACTTCCCAGATGGTACTTCTTATAGATAAGACGAACCATTTGGTCGTTCCCAAACCGCTTTGTCCCTCCTGGGCCCTTGCCCTCCCAGCAGCCATTCAGCTTACCATGGCATTGCTTTGGCCCTGGAGTGCAGTAGTTTGAGGCCAGATGAGGGGGGACATGTGGGGCAAGGCCCGAGGCAAGGCTGGAGCTGGGGAATGGTGCAACAAAGAAAGGAGAAGCTGAAAACCATCTTAAAACAATACATTGACTGACATGCATATACATCTGAACCACTAACTGTTTACTCAAATAATAAAACATCAGCTTAATTTCATTTGTCTGAGATTTATAAATTGAACAAAGGGGTGTATTTGTAAACCTTTAAATACAAGAGAGTTTTGTTATGGACATATCTTACATTTAACTGCAAAGAATGCACATAACTGAACTGGGAAGGTCAATTACACAAAGAACCTTTTTAACAAGCCCTATTCCCACTCAGATTCCTCACATTGCAAAATATGAATATTTTAATGTTAGTATTAAAATAATAACTAACCTTGTTTAAGCAAATATGTACTATTAATCAAGTCATTTGATTATTAAAAATAACATGTCCCCCAAAATTCCTTTTGATTCAAAATAGATCAAATATCAAATTTGATTAATATTTGACCCAAAATTTTATTTCATTTAAAATAAAATTTGGGAAATGAAATAAAAAGTATATTATTTATGCTAAATATACGTTTAGGATAAACTTAAAATTTATACAATATTCTAGGCTTCATTAAGCATCTGAGAAAATATATGCAGGATTTTGTTATTAGGATAATAAAATAAAATATTTTATTAAATGTATTAATTTAACCAATTAAAGCTTTTCAGAAAAATATTTTTGTCTAATAACAAAATCCTGCATATATTTTCTCAAGTTTTAAGTTTAATGGGGTTTTCTTTCAGGTAACTGTGCCTAGAATATTATATAAATTTTAAATGTACTTAAGTGTAAATATAGCATTAATAACATACCATTTTTTCATTTTCCAAATTTTATTTTATAAAAGGAATGTTAGAAAGAAATTCTGTAGAGAGCTGGAATGCTTTCAATCAACAAGACCTCTGAATATAAAATCACATTTAGTGTGATCAGAAAAGCCAATAATTATTCTGGGGAAGAACAATCTAGAAAAAAAAAATCACTAAGAACTATGTGATAGTTATTTGGAATACTGCTGATTAGAGCAGAACAGTTTCAGCCACTCTCTTGTTCACAGTGCACACCTGGAGTGTTCTGACCTAGGCTTCCAAAATCACAAAACAGAGTCCTTGTCCTGAAAAAAACCATTTTTATTTGACTAATGTGAATTTCTAGCATTCACATACAGAAAAGTCCCAGCAATAAGCCTTTCAATGGTGAATTGCAACAACAGACCTTATCAGTCCTTGAATAGTTGCCAGGCGGATAGCTTCCAGGCACAATGCTATATAATTAAATACTTGGAGTCTCTGTGAGGCACAACTCAGAGAAGCAAATTTTCACACTAATATACGAACTGTCTCCTGCAAACACCAGTTCCCTTTTGCTCCTATTTATTCCCTATGGGAGCGGCCATTCAGCACTTGTACCTTTACTCCCAAGTCACCCCCTGTTCCTTAATTGTTCCCTTTTCCTGACAGCACACATCGGGAACAGGCTCCAGCTGTTTTTCTGCCACACTTATCTCTGACTCTGAAGATAGCTGATAACTGTCAGATGGCCCTGGCCCCATCTGTGCCTCCAATGCAGAACACTCATCAGAGCCTTCCCCAGACTCCAGGATTGGCTCATGTTCCTCCCCAACTTCCTCATTGTCCAAGTCTACTGCCAGCTCTGCAGGCCACTGGCAGGTCACAGCACTGAGGTGAGTGCAGAAAGACATGCACAAAGGCCATACATATCCACCTACCCACAAATGCAAGCAAAATATATGTACACAGCCTGATTACTTCCGTTTAAGAAAGTACAGCTGTACATGCACACACAATTTCTTCAGAAGAGGTAGAATATATAGAAGACTAAAAAGCATGTGAGTTTTAGTGCTGCTTTAGGCATAAAAACTGACTGGTAGACTTTAGGCCAGCCACCGTGTCTCAGGCCAAGTCATCTCATAGATAGGAAGAAGAATATTATATATGTTCATTGTCTTGTGTTAGTTACAAAACAATAAAGATGGGATTAAAAATATATATAAAACCAAAGAAACAAATAAAAGATACTGCTGGTAAACAGGTTGGAAAGAATTTCAGAAGTTTTTCCGAACCGGTTTTTAGCTCTACCAAATGGTACTAATACCTGTAAAATTTTTGACATTAGTCTACTGAAGGCAGGGGTACAAAGTCAAATCTAATATTCTTTTCATCATAATTTAGTATGCAAATGTATGGAATTACTGATTCTTTTAAAGATGAAATATGTATGAACACAACTTCTCCAATTTTATTAAATTATTGGAAAATGTGAGCATTAATGCAAAATACACTACACTTACTTTGTCTTATTTTATTTTCTCTAACTCTAGGTTTCATGAAATTTTTATCCAGTAGAATAAATGCCATTTATAAATTCTTAATTAAAATCATTACCTATTACAATATATTATTCGTTGTAATACAATGTATTAAAACTTGCATCCTTATGTAATAAAAACAAAATGATTAACTGTGGGTACTCAAACTCATATCCTGACCTTAATTCCTTCTTTCCAACTGTCTATTATTATTATTATTAGACAATTGTATCACAGCGGCCAATTGTTTAGCCGGATTTGGCATTGGTTACTAGTCAGGCCCCACCCAGGGGCCTAGGACATCGTAACGTATTTTCGTAATATGCGTGCAGATCCAAGCAGTGCGGCTTTTTGCATTTGACTGATGGTGATTTTGTCCATTTTTAACTGTTTTAAATGTAATTCCAGTGCTTTTGGAATAGCACCCAGTGTGCCAATTACTACTGGAATTACCACTGCTGGTTTGTGCCATAATCGTTGAATTTCAATTTTTAAGTCCTGGTATTTCGTGATTTTTTTCATATTCCTTCTCGTCCACCATGCTATCACCTGGTATTGCGATGTCTATGATTGTAACCTTATTTTTCTCAACCAGTGTGATGTCTGGTGTATTATGAGCCAGTATTTTGTCCGTTTGTATGCGAAAATCCCACAAGATCTTGACCATTTGATTTTCGGAGACTTTTTCAGGCTTATGTTCCCACCAGTTTGTTGCTGTTTTAATATTATAATTTTTGCACAAATTCCAATGGATCATTTGTGATTATTATTATTATTATTATTATTATTATTATTAATAATAATAATAATAATAATAATAATAATAATAACCATTATAATACAAATTGCAATTATAGGCAAAAATATACTAGTCAAAAAGATTCTTAAAATTAAAACAAGATAAATCATCTGTCAATTCATAAATTCAGGCCTGAATGTAAAATTACATGTTGTAATTCATATCATAAAACAGATTGCTGGGGTTTAAAGGAAGTGTTTATAACAGTCACTATGCTTCTGTTGAAATATGAAAATAATTGCCAGCTGGGTGATTTTGGACCAGTCACTCTCCTTCAGCCCAGCGCACCTCATAGGGTTGTTATTATGGGGAAAATAGGAGGGAAAAAATAGTATTAGCCAATCTTGAGTTATAAAAATAAAAAGACAGGATTTTTTAATTAATAAATCTACTTTTTCCCTTTAGAAATGTTTAGAACGATGGAAAATTATAAATGTTTCCTTACCTCCAAGTCTTCCATGTTATATATTATAATAATGCCTCTATTATTAAGACTAATCATATTCCTAATCATACTTTAATTTTACTTTAAATCTTTACTTAAAATTTAGTTATGAGGAAAATCTTAATATATGTCACCATTAAGGTAAATTCTGCAAGGAATCTATGTGATAAGAAACAGAACACAGCAATTAGCCCACATTATACTGTATTTTCAAAACCAAGCAAAGATTTAAGAATGTTACATTTCAAGAGTATATTTTATTTTATATTTTTAAGATATTGTTAATATTTTGTTGTTACATTTTTCCTCATGTAAATTATTATGAAAAACAAATTTCTTTTATGAATGTAATCAACCACAATTCACTTTAATTTCAATTAAATTAAATTAAATTAAATTAGAGCTGAGGTGGCGCAGTGGTTAGGGTGCAGTACTGCAGGCCACTTTAGCTGACTGTGATCTGCAGTTCAGCGGTTCAAATCTCACCGGCTCAAGGTCGACTCAGCCTGACACAAGATTTTATCCTTCCAAGGTGGGTGAAATGAGGACCCGGACTGTGGGGGCAAGTTGCTGACTCAATTTGCTAAAAAAATTTGTAAACCGCTTAGAGAAGGCTGAAAGCCCTATGAAGCGGTATATAAGTCTAATAAATAAATAAAATAGAAGTTCCTCCTATAGCATCAAGCTATAATTGAACTTTTACTGATATGTTTTAAACATACAACAATAATACTTACATTATCATAGTTATCAACTAATCGGTTTCTTTGGAATAAAATTATTACCTTTCTTCTGATCACCTATTACTTCTGATTAACTATAACTTCACCAATTATTGCAAAATTGCAAACCTTAATTAGTCTTTTGATGATGGAATTTCCTGGCTCTAGTGATCTATATATTCGGTTATAAAAACTGAAACAAGATTTTATTAGTTATTTTTGCATGTGTTCTTAGTGCATTGTTAAAACTGATGCAATTTATTTTTAATCTGTTCAACTGATTTCAGTTTTCAGGAATGCACTGAATTTTGCTAACAATTTCTCCGCACAAAGAGAAATTGTGGGAATAATAATTATAGATACATATCTCAACCTGGAACAACTGGTAATGACAGTAACTTAGTTGTACAATTTAGCAAAAAATTACCATGACATAACCTGAAGAAATGTACTACCTCTATTATCATTTTAAAACTGGTTGCAATGTGTAGCCCTAGATATCTTCTCTGGCTTGGAAATATACAGTATAGCCACTTAAACAAAGCCACTATATAATTCATAATATAATATAAGTATCCAAATAGAATGGATACCTTTGAAAAATGCCTTTGAAAAAGTTTGCAAGTTCTAACACGTACTTGCACTGCTAAAATAGCAGATCTGTATTTTTTGGATCTGTATTATCAAAACAAACCAACAAACTAACAAACCCTGTAAAAGTATCTACATTTTTATTTTAAATAATCCCATAAATAACTTTTATTCATAAGTACGAATCAGATGAAAGGTCTGAATCACTGTTCTCTGTATAATATTTATTAGATCATATGACCAGCAACATAAAACAAACAAAAATGAATAAAAGGGTAACAAATGGAATCAGAGTAAGGCAAATGAACACAATTGTATATTGACTAGTTTAAGTAAATCAAATACAGGGTACTTTAAACATCCCTATTATATTATTACAACAATATCATATATTCACTACTAAATCCAATATTTCAATCCAAATAATCCAATCTAAGACTACACACCAAAATATATATCCTCCAAACATTATTAAAAAAAAAAAACTAAATGTGTTAGTGAAAACACATTTACTCCTATAATCAGTTTTGCCTTATTTTCATTGCAGCAGCAAAACTTTAGCTACTGCATAGGTAATGGCAAGATTTAAGTCTGCAAAAGTTCATGTAAAATATTGTCTGGTGTCCTTAGATATCTGTTAGGGGAAGGAAGGATGTATTTTGATCTAATATTCCTGTATAATCATACATTGTAATCAAACACAAGATGTTTCAACCTTATTACCACATGTACATATTCACTTTGCTATGGTATTTTGTTATACTTGCTTTGCAAGAGTGTTGATGGGAGCCTCTTAAATCTACGTAGCTCTAAAAATGCTGTTCTGATCCTAGAGAAAGTTGGGTCTTTTAGATATCTTGCCAGTTTGCATATGCCCCAGGATCAGTATTCTGTAGTATATTGTAGCCAACAGAATGTCCAGGAGAAATTCACAAGGAGTACCCAAACAAATAGTACTCCAGCAATAACCTTTCGTGAAAACAATCTGAGAATAAAATTCTCTGATATTGCTTATATAATATAGTTATCATATCTTATCCTCCAAAGTTATTTTTGATTTCACTAAAGTTTTGTTTATTTACTGAAAGATTCCAAACAAGTAATGCAAGCATTTTATATACATACATATATCAGTTATTCTATTCTATTCTATTCCACTCTCCACTCTCCTCCACTCTATCCTACCCTAACCTATGAAGTTAACGCAGGTGTCGCAAAAGTTTCACCCTCATCTTAGGTAAGGGCTACTACAGAGAAGGGAAAGACTAAGCTAGACAAGCTCACATTCTGTTACTGAGTAATTGCCTTCTTCTTTCTCAACTAACTTGGTAACAGATGTACAGAAGAAAAAAGGAACCAAGAAAAACAGAAGGTCTTTCTTTTCTCAGACTAACATGGATTGTTCTTATTCCATCTTTCATAGCTTATGACAGAAGAGTCAACAAATTGGCCATTAGGCTTTTGGCAGGCTGGGTAAAGACTTTGTTGTTGGCTGAGAAGGAGAAGAATTTCTGTTTATTACCAGAAAGGACTCTTCACTCCTTTCTGATTGGCTAGTTGATTTAATATTGAGTGCGGGAGAACAAAACAGTGTGCAATGTGTGAGGAAAGCGAATCGCAGGGAATATATGCTTTTTCCTCATATCAATGAAAGCTGTCATAAACCGTGACAGTCAAGTGGATATGAGCTTCTGGGCCGTTTATTTTCTGAAAATTAAAACAATTAATCAGTGGAACAACTGGTCTCCAGAAGTTGTGAATGCTACAACATTAGAAATTTTTAAAAAGAGATTGACTAACCATTTGTCTGAAATAGTATAGGGTTTCCTGCCTGACCAAGGGGTAGGAGTAGAAGACCTCCAGGGTCCCTTCCAACTTTGTTGTTCTGTTCTGTTACATACATACACACACATACACACACACACACACACGTATGTATGTGTGTATGTGTATTTACACACACATAACATGCACCAACATGCACGTGCGCGCACATACACACACACAGTATAAAAAGCAAGAGCTTATTTACTATTCAACTATAAAACAATCATTAACCTACTACAATATACTATAGATATTTCTCCATTTATGACTTGTTAGTTAGTGACCATTCAAAGTTATGAGGGACCCAAAAAAGAAGGTTGCTTTAACTTAACTATTACCACAAAAAAAGTTGTAAAATTGAGCACAACACATAATGACCTGCTTAATGACAAGCACGATTTACAACTGTAATTCTGGGCTCAATTACAGTTGTAAGTCAAGGATTACCTGAAATGTGTTGCTAAGGTGCTGAACTTCAATTGGAAACACCCAGGTTCAAGTTCACTCTCTGTCATGGAAACTCACTTTTGATTTTGAGATTCTCTCTCAGCTTAATGCTGTTATGGGAAAAACTGAGAGAGAAGGAAAACTATTTAGACTGGCTTCATGTCAAGTAGAAAAATATATAAACCCCATGAAATATTTTTTTAAAGTATAACAATTAAAATACTATATTAATTTAATAACTATTTAAGTTTTTTTAAAAAAAGAATTCAATAATATAAGATTTTTCATGCTTTCATATTTAATATATTGCTAAAGTTTTAATTCATAAACATTTAGGAAACATGGTAGAGTTTTACCTTTTAGAATATAAAGCAATATAAAATCTTGGGGTATATTTATATAATGCAGTTATGAAGCATGAAGCAATAAGTTGTAGGAATCATTGTGAACATTATGTAAGGTGATAACGTGTATCTTTAGTTTTTATCTTTTTGAATCACAAAACTTACTATTTCATATGAGTTCCCTAAAATGCAAAGGATGTATCATCAATCTTCATTTCATTTCAGTAAAAATTCACAGAGGGGTTTCTTCAACATTTGAGAAGCTATATCTTTGCAAATAAGAAATATAGTTGCAACCTTATGAGCTCTTTTAAAAAAATGATCCTGTAGGATATTTTCTAAAAGTAGGTTAAGGTGATAACACACACAAAATAGTATCTCAGTAATATTTTGCTTTGCCCCTGGTTAGCTGGCTGACTGACTTTGTATTACAGGTTTAATAAAATGTAGTTACCAAGAAATAATTTGAAAAGCTTGGATAACAATTATTTTCTATGTGTGTAAGTCATGCTTTTACAACCTATGTGGCAAAAAATACACCTCAAACAACAAAGGAACTAGAAAAAGAACTATCACTGAAAAGAGGCTTGGAATTTTAGTTGCACCACATGTGGTTTTCATTTGTGAAAAATGAACAAGCTGTTTGTGGTTAAACTGTCTAATCTGCTGTTATCAATCTAGCGCTGCATTCAAGATTTACAGGATACATCAGCTTCTGTGCCACATTAGCTGTTAAAAGGAAAAGGGGGTCGGAGGAAAAAAAGGAGGAGAGAGTTTATCCTGAGGAATAATATTTCCAATGCAGCCACACTTGCACTACATCTGGTTGTGCTGGTAGCGGCAGTTAAATTGAAATATTTCACAGCGTGTGTCAGAAACATGCAGAATGGTAATTATGACAGATCTGATTAAGGCTGAGTGCTACTAGCTCCCTGGCCAGCTCTGGTTGTGCAGGTGTGACCTTGTGCGTGCCTGCGTGTGTAAATAAAATTAATTACAAGCAAGAGGCCGAAGGCTTCAGTGACATCACAAAGCGGAGAAACTCCCAAGGGGGAGACCTAATGGAATATTTTCCCTCAGTCTAATAATACAGTTCATATTGACTTGAGGTAATTAGTGGGATCATTAAAGCAGTTTTCCCGGCGTATTTGGCTGCCTGATCAGATTAGTGAAAATGTTCTTCAGAACAAGCCCTGTGTGGTCTGCCAGAGGAAGAGGAAATAAAAAGCAACAAAGCATCGTGGAATGATAAACAGTGCTGGGCTTCCACTTCTACAAATTTTGTGACCAGTGATTTCAGTTAAGAACAACACCAATAAGCATAGGCTCCTCTGTCAGAAATAAGCTTTCCATTTTGTTGACACTTAGATACATTTGGTATATATCACAGTGGTAATTTCCTGCATATTTGGAATCTCTATGTTGGCTATCTCTCCAATGAAGGGATAGAAACACACACACACACACACATGCACACACACACACACACACTGCACGTATATAAAAAACAAAATAGATGATCTTTTTCCAAGAGAGAAAATTGTTATTTTAGATCAAGAATTCAGTATGGATTATCTGGTTCAATAATAAAAAAAAATGTGACTTTTTTATCTTATTAAATAATTTTTGTCTATTTAAGCCTTTTATTTAAAAATGAAAATAAGCAACCGAACTGTTGCCTTACAAACAGCAAAAATGTGAAACAACATCTGTAAATATTTTTCTAATTGTAAATTGAAATAGATTAGTTAGCATTTTTTGTGACTGATTTAGCACAACAGAAACAGGAAATATAAAAATATCATCTCATTTACCATACTACAGCTCTTTCTGATCAGGCAAGAAACCATTTGTTTTGAATCAACTCACTGAGCATGCTCTACCTTGCTAACAGAATATGCCAGGCTCTGTCACAGATGGCAAGCTATGACAGTTGCCATGCGTAGCGTCGATACTCAACAGTTCAGCACAAGATCAGTGACATTCTGTCTCATTAGAGCCACACTAATTATCACAGCTAGTTTCAGGGGAAACCATGTGTTGCAATGGTCAATTTGAAGGAGTCTGTGCATCAACAAACTGGTAATAAGGATCAGACACCTTATTATATGACAGCATGCAGCCTATGATCTGATTTTTTGAAACAGAGGTACTGAGGCAACACTGCAGCCTGAGGAGTTGCAGAACCGCTATGTACATCATTATGAATTTCTGTGAGCTCATTTCATCATGAGGTATTATAAGACAGAGATAGAAGGAAGGCACAATCAATGTCTTAATGAATGAAGCATCTTGTATTCTATTAATATTGCTTCACTATATTTAAATCATATATAAAAAGTAAAGATGAAAGGACATGCTTCCTTAATAGAAAAAAAATTAAAAAGTAATGTTGTTTTGGACCAAAGACCTATTCAGAATACCAAACATTACACATTATGGTTTAATCTGTCTCTATCTCTCTCTTTTCCCATGGGAAGTTTTTTTTAATTTGCAGTTTGTTTTAATATCATGAATTTGGGAGATTGGACTTGTAAACATCTTTATTGCTTTATAGTAAAGGATTATGTCTCAGTGGTTAAGGACACTGGCTTGTGAGTTGGAAAGATGACAGCTTGAATTTGAGGCTCGAGCACCATGCAATGAGGTGAGCTCCCATTACTTGTACCACCTCTTGCTAATGGAGCATTTTGAAAGCATGCAAACATGAGTAGATAAATAGGCTCTGTGTGTGTGTGTGTGTGTGTGTGTGTGTGTAAGGTAGAATATAACACAATAGAAAACTGTGACCTCCCAAATCTTGCATCCTCCAAAATCTATGCTAACTTACACCACCCAGTGTCTGCAAATCAAGGAATAGTCCACCATCTGTTTTTTTTTTTACATGCAAATAAGCATGTTAGATCTCAAACTAGGTTCATTCACTAGAGGTTTTTTCCTTAATTCCTGCACAGCTCTGATGTGTTCCAAAATCAAAAGATGAATGGTAGCTTAAATCTGCCTTCCTGTTCATCTGACTATTTCATAATTCAGACTATGTTCTTATTCTAATGTCAAAAAGGCAGATCAAATACCTACTTACTATGTAGTTATATATCTTAATTAATCCTGTTAGGCCAGCTGACCAGGGAATCACATTGCTTATGTTATTTTACTTTGGAGTACTAAGAATGGTATGAAATATCTGAGACCTAATTCTTGTACTGTTAATAGTTTTAATTTCAATAATGACCTGTTTTCTCTATTATTACATTAATCACCGAGGTTATTAGTATTACAGCAAATAAGGCTAATGGGCATAGGAAAAAAATATCATGCACTTTGGGGCCACATATACTTACCTTGGACATATTTATTTCTGCTACCATCACACAGTGCTCAAAGCAAATTTTGCTTGGCCATGACCTCCCACAGACTAAGAATAAATTTAATTCCAAATATCTCAAAATTACTTTCAACCCTGAATATTGAAACCTGGGTTATGAACTGAAAAGCCTGAAGTGGGAGTATAATCTGAAAAAAATGTTAGCATGAGAATGTATATTCTACTTTGATGTATATGAATCATTGATGGGACTCAAGAAAAAAAATGTGAAAGAATAGACTGTCTCTGTCTCTAAGCATATGTGTAACTCTTTGAATCAGGACAAGAAATGGGCAGAAAAATAAATCAGGACAATTACATTCTCCAACAAAGTAAGGAGGATAAATGTTTGAAAAAGGCTATTTAAACTTGTTTTTACAAAGAAGCTCTATATAAAGAAAAACTATTGCATTTTTCTAATGTGTCACAATTTAAAACACTCATGGAACAACTACCGTATTTATCGGCGTATAACACGCAGTTGTAAAACTAAAATTCCAAGCTTAAACCCTGCCTGCGTGTTATACGCCGATACTCCGGGTGGCAGAAGCCCGGGACCCAGTCAAATTCGCTGCGCAAGGTGAAACGGCCGGCAGCAGCCCTGCTCTCCTGCTGCGGCTTCTGTTTCAATAGGGAAGAAAACTTCCTTTCGCTTCCCGGGCTTCTGCCGCCCGGCAGAAGCCCCGGGACCCAGTCAAATTCGGGAAGCGAAAGGAAGTTTTCTTCCCTACTGAAACAGAAGCCGCAGCAGGAGAGCGAGGCCAGCGTCCGTTTCAGTCGCTTCCCTTCTCCGTCTTGATTGCTGGAAGCAGTAACAAACGGCGCGTCCGCTCCGCATCGCCCTGACAACCACCCCAGCCGGCGGCTGCCAGGCCTCGCTGGAGTCAATTGCAAAGCTGCGTTCAGCGCTTTGAGGACCTGAGGCATCTTGGGAAATGTAGTTCCCTATCAGAAAGAATGGAGTAGCTGCGAATTTGTAACAACATAATATAACTTGGTGCTTCGCAGGTTACGAAAATCTCGTTTGATTTGCACACTGTTTTTTAAAAGTTAGATAAAGAAATTATGCTGTGAAAGCGACTAGATAGCCCCCCTCCCCTTCCTGTGTGTGAGAAAGGGAAGGAGAGGAAGGAAGGAGGGAGGGGGGAGGAAAAGAAGAAGGGAGGGGGGGAGAAGATGGAAGGAGAAAAGATGGATGGAAGGAGAAAGAATGGAAGGAGAAGGAGGAAGATGGAAGAAGAAAGGAAGAAAAAGAAGAAGGGAGGGAGAAGGAAGGAGGTAGGAAGAAAAGGGGAAGAGAGGGAAAGAGCAGAAAGACAAAGAGGATGAAGTTGATAGGCAAGAGGAAGGGGGAAGGAAGGGAAAAAAGAGGGAGAGAGTGAAGATGAGGAAGAGGTTTTTGGTTTTCCAAAAAGCAGTGATTCTGATTAAGTTTTTTTGCTCAAAGAGGTGTTTTTTCATTTCATATTTGCCTTTTAAGAGGAGTTAATGTTATAATTCATGTTCTAATGTTATAAATTTTAATCCAACATTAAGTTCCGAGCTTCCAAGTCATTTATTTTTAATGAAAAAAATTTTTACTCAAATTTTTGTGTTAAAATGGGGGGTGCGTGTTATACGCCGGTGCGTGTTATACGCCGATAAATACGGTAAATATTGCATATGCAATGTAAGTTTTTATTGAAATACACTATCTATTCTGATAAAATATTTGTAGCTCTGGGTTGAACGATGAGAGTCTTAGTACTCTCTGAGCATGGTGGTTTTCTTTCAGATGTTTCATTATGAAACAAGCTAACATCATTAATAACTGCACTGATTATGTTACCCAGTTTGGTAAGGAAACAGCAATAGAAATAGCTGTTAGAGACTTACATACTGCTTCACAGTGCTTTACAATTTATGCATAGCTTGAATGAAAATCACTAAGCTCACATTGCACCAAGGATCCCACAATTTATATTTTGTTCAGCAAATGCAAGCCACAATGAAAAGTGCCAACAAAATGCTAATATTGTATGTTATGCTGTTTTTAACATTTATTAGGTACTGAATATGATAATATTGTAATAAACAGTTTTCTATAGGTGCATATACATTTTCATCTGTTTGAAGCCATGATAAAGTCACAATGTCTTGTTGATAATTACAAAAAATGTATTATTTGTATCAGTCCCTCTCTCATATATATCTCTGTGTACAAAATCCTGGAACTGAATGTAATCTTTACAGGTATCAAAAGAACTGGAATACATTCTTAGGTGCTCCTTAGCATTTGTATTTAATTTTATTTTATTATATATTTTTCTTTTAATTAAAAAAATACCAAGAAAGTATAATGCTGCAAGCAAATGACCAGCAATTAGCAGTATATTGTTTATAAAAAATGGAATACATACAGATTCCAAGGGCATTCTCAAAAACTAAATGGATGGTTCTAGCCCAGCTCAAGAAAAAAACCCAAAAACAAAAACAGAGGTATAGGAAAAAGAACTCCCAGTTCAACTGTTATGTGTCAATTAGATCAGAGAGAAAAATATAGAAAAGCTCTTCCAAAATTTTGAACTTTTTTATAATTTAACTGCATACAATAAAGTAGAAATAAATAATAGAAAATTTCTTTTGTGCTTATTTCTTAAAATTCCCTTAGATTAAAGGAACAAAAAATAATTTAAAATGACGGTTTTAAACATAGATTTTATTGTAATATATTACACCAAAGTAGTAGGTGTATAACAAAGTTATGCCAGACAATCTATTTTTTTTTACAATTGTCTGATGTGATAGGTCAAAATGAATAGAAACTTAAAGGTATCATTAACATTCATACCAGGTAATATATATCTTTATAATATAAGCAATATCATGACATTAGCTAAACACAATGTGATTTTGTGTTTGTATTTATATGACTTATGCTGCTCAAATGATCATTAATAGCTTTTGTTAATGAAAGCACTGATATGACTTTTATTAATGAAAGCAAGATTCTATTCCACGCTTGCATAAACTTGCCTTGTGACTTCTGATTCTATTCAGTATCCATCAATGTCCACTACTGGAGAGAAGAAAAAGTTTTGCAAATAAGAAACTTCCACAATATATGTGGAAGACAATGTGAATGCTTGAAGTAGTCACCATAAAATGGCAACATATATTTTATATGAATACAAAAATTAAAGTTTTAAGTGCTGTCTATGAACAAAAGTATTGTTTGTGCTGAAAACTCAAAAGGAATAAAATATTTTTTTCTTCAGAAGAAACTTTTTTTATAAAAACATTTTTTTTTATTTTAAAAAAATTAACCTGGTTTTTCAGGGATCTCAAAATAGGGAAGAGTTAAATGCAGCTATTACTTAAGTGGGTATCCACATAACACAAATCACATACAATATCTATAAATTATAAATCAAAGGTAATTATTCCTATGAAAAATATAATTTTTACTTGAGGCAACAGATTGCTTTTAAGTAGTTTGTTACTAATAATGATGATAGCTTAAATATTATTTTTAAAATGCATACTTACACTATGTTATTGGCAGTAATGAATGGAGGGCTGTTAATTTCAATTGCCACTTTAAGAGGAATTTTTAGTGCTTTAACATTCTTTTAAATAATTTTTAAAAACCAATTAAAAGAAGATGCCTTGAATTTGCTAACTTGAGTTATTTATAAAAATAATAAAGGAAATAAAAACCTAATAAATAAATAATAGCAAAAGCACTTAGACTTATATACTGCTTCACAGTGCTTTGCAGCCCTCTCTAAGTGGTTTACAGAGTCAGCATATTGTCCCCAAACAATTTGGGTCCTCATTTTATCCACCTTAGAACGATGGAAGGCTGAATCAACCTTGAGTCAGTGAGATTTGAACAAGCAAATTGCAAGCAGCTGGCAGTCAGCAGAAGTAGCCTGCAGTACTGCACTCTAATCACTATGCGACCATGAATGATAAATGTATAATAAATACAATGTATTTATTACAATGTATAATAAATGCAAGAATCAGCATACAGGGAAGAAGTCCAGAAGGTATCGGCATGGTGCTCAAGAAACAATTTATATCTAAATACTAGTAAGACAAAGGAGATGGTGCTAGATTTCCAGAAGCACAGAGAGGAACCTGCCCCACTGTATATTGAGGGGGGCTGTGTGGAGAGCGTTTCCTCTTTTAAATTATTGGGAGTGCTTATTAGTCAAGATCTCACCTGGAAAAACAACACATCTCTGGTAATTGGAAAGGCCCAATAGAGACTTCATTTCTTTAGAGTCCTGCGAAAAAATCAGGTGGAACAATGGCTGATGACCTCTTTCTATCGGTCCACCATAGAAAGTGTCCTCACATATTATATTACAGTATGGTATGCTGGTTTAACAGCTGCGGACAGGAAGGCACCACAGAGAGTGATCATTTTGGCACAAGAAACCATTGGTTACCACTGGATGACATCGCCAGATCTCGCTGCTTTAGCAGAGTAAGGAAGATACTCAGAGATGATTCACACCCTGGTCAGTGTCTCTTTGAACTTCTACCATCAGGCAGAAGACATCAAAGCATAGCCAGCCAAATAAACAGGTTTAAAGATAGTTTCTATCCTTGGGCTGTGAGACTTTTAAGTACAACCACAATCACTCCATACACAGGCTAGGTTTTTTTTCCGTTTCTGTTATAATTTTGCACCAGTGAAGTTAAAACCAATTTCGTTGTATTTAAGTACAATGACAATAAAGATTATACTTATATACTTATACATAATATGAAATCAAATATGTGACTACAGGTAGAATTCATGAACACAAAATCTTAGTATCAGTGCAATATAGTATACAATTTAGTAACTAATACATTTTAGTAAAGCAAAAATATTAAGGATAGGTGATTTGAAGAGATGCTGACAAGATATTTCTTCTTAATGCACACTGTATAACCTTCTTTTGAAAGTAGAAATAACAAAAAAGCATACAGGTTTGAAGTCATGGTTAACATTCTATCATAATTAGAAACATTTCAAGAGCCCTGTAATTTCCAATCAAAATTACAGTAATTTCCAATACACAAGCCATGATTCATGACAGAATTTTACATTCCACAAGAGATTGTAGTGGTCTGATGTATGACACAGTGAGTGCAACGCTAACAGAAACAATTCAGTTTAATGTTTAAACAGCACTTGGTGTTTAGAATCCTACAATAAAAGAAACATATTATTGCAGAAATTATCACTTTGACAGTGATTGAAGGGTAGGCAGGCATGTGGCCTGTAAAGCTGTAATTTTTTACAGTCCCCAGCTTGAGTTTAATCATTTTGATGTAACATTTCCAAAATATCCTTTTAAGTATTCCTTACAGCATATAACTTTAAAAAGAAACATCTTTTTTATATAATGAAAGATGGAGCAATTCCCAAATGCAAAGGTTTCCAAACTTACAGCTTAAATAATAAAGCAAATGCAATAACAGGATTTAAAGTCTATCACAGGACTGTGAAACTCACAGCCCGTGAGCCGGCCACCACCACACCCAGTTTAATGAAGGGGGGGGAAAGTCCCGATATGTCACGTGATGCCACTGTGATAATGCAAGTTTGACACCCCTGGTCTATAATGTTTTTAAAAAGGTGACATCAGTCAATTTATCCAGGATTGAATAAGTGTTTCCTTTTTTAGGGAAAAGTGGAAACCTAATTTGACCTTTCAGATCAACTTTACAGTTTAATGCCCAATTTCTTAATATTTTCAGAATAATTTAAATTTACAAATATATTCCAAGAACAATGATCAGCTAAAAAAATTAAGTCAAAACTTACAATTCATATATTTTAATTCTGCATATTTATTCAGAGATGTAAACACATAAAGTTACTGCAGCATTCTGAAAGGATTCTCTCATTGACAGTTGAAATTTATTAAAATGACATTTTAAATTTTAAAAATTGTTGTTAGTGTCACTTTTTTCTAATTCACCAATTAACCAAAGTTATTTGAAATGGATGTTTACTCCAAAATAAAACATTCCATATTTATGGAATATACACTATCATACCCTCTATTATGTTGATGTAAAAATATTCAGGTCAAAGCTTTAGACTGTCTAAACATATTCTACAAGAATTCAATATCCCATAAAATAATAAGGACAATCACAAATTCAAGAATAGGAAAAGTACCTTAGTTATATAAAAGCAACATTGTGCTTGTTTGTTGCTGAAGATGCATTAAAGTTTGTGCATAGGGAAAAGAAATCCATCAAAGATACAAAGTTAATTATTAAACCTGATCAAGTCAGAATCCAGAATACTGTCACAATATGTTCAAACAATATGAATAAATGTGCCCCTGTACATTCAGTCTTTGATTGCCTTCATTTTTGGCATCCTGAATTCAAACCACAAATTATTCAATCTGAACTGGGAACTACCATGATTTTGTGTTGATTAAACTATAGTACTATTTAAGGGTGACTCATATGTATTAGATTTCGAACTTACACTTATAAACCACTTCACCGTGCTTTACAGCTTTCTCTAAGCAATTTTACAGTTAGCACATTGCCCCAACAAGCTGGGTCCTGATTTTACTCACTTCGGAAGGATGGAAGGCTGAGTCAACCTTGAGCCGGTTGGACCTGAAGTGCCAAACTTCTGGCAGCCAATGATTAGCAGAAGTAGCCTGCAGTACTGCATTCTAATTACTGCGCCATTGTGTCTCACCACAGTTAGAGTGATACATTAGGAATAGGGAAATCCAGTAAAAACCTTCAGCCCTAAAGACCACCAAGTATTGTTGAGCCGATTAGTTGAACATAATTTATTAAATATTGGACAGGAAAAAATGGATGAAATGAATACATGGATATGCTGACTTGAACTCTTAAAGAAATACAAGCTTTTAGGGATTTAAAAAAATATTTCAGGCATCAAAGTAGAATCGTGTGGTTACAAAATATATCCCAAAATCTTCTGATTAAGATGTAAAGCTTTAATGATTTTTAAAAAAAAACCTAGCTGAGTTCCAGTATATTTTTTCCCCATTTATGTCTCAAGGAATCCCATTTTATGGACTCTCGTGGAAACTGAGTATTCCACGAAACAGTTTGAAAGCTCATTTCTATACCAAACATATAGTTTCTGAGGATCATGCTTAGAATTCACAAAAGACACAAACGTTGTTGCTGACAAGTTGCTCCTTGAGTGTCACCATGTGCACTGAAGCACTACATAGTTCTGTTGGTTTAGCTTAGAACCAGTTTGGAAGCACCACTTTTTTCTTACTGTTAACAAAATCTTTTTTTTCCCTGGAGCTTCTTGTGTGTCCTATCATTCATCAAAATATTCTTGAATGTATCCTCTGAATAATTAGTTATTAGTGTCTTTATATTGTTCCCCATTGGGACCTCCATAACAGCAGGTCATGAATCAAGTCATAAAGTATATAACACTAGCTGGAATGCACTTACAATAAAGTAGTCCTCAAAGAAGTTCTAAACTCCCAAACTTTGCATTAAATTTGTTTACATTTGTTTCTTTATAAAATTATTCTCTACCTAAAAACTCCCCATCCCCCATTATGTTTCCTCACCTTTGGGTTCCTTTCTCTTAAATCTGGACTCCTATTTTCTGTATGATTCAGAAAACTTTGTACGTATATGGGATTAACCATTAGACTTTCTAGTGTTAAGTAAAAAGAAGAGGTTGGGAAAATGCAATAGAAAGAATTGAAGGATATCTAGATTTGCACCTATAGAGAACGGTAATATTATATTGAATGGAGTAAGAGGTTACAATTTGAACAATTCATGACTGGTCAACATAATACTTTTTTACCATACTGCCAATGAATATGTCATGTTTTAGAATGTATCAGAAAAAATATACACAGCTAAAAACATCTTGACCTACCTCTAGAGAAATCACTTAATTTCTTATTGTGTTTAATCACACTTAACATTTAAAGGATTTTATTCATACATTCATCCTACTAACAACAAAGAAGCAAGGATAGCAACATTAATTCACAGATGGTCACAAGACTTACCTGGCTTTTTGTTGCTGCAACTTTTGCAAATAATGCTTGAGATACTTTAGCTCTTTTCATTTCCTGTTGGATCTCGTCATAAATGGAAGCATTAATGTTCATGGTATTATTTTCAGGTTTTCCATTTCTTTCTGTTGAAATAGCAGTTGTTTTTACCTAGAAATATGATATATCATTATTTAACAGATAAAAAAGATGCCCAGTTAAGAGCACTGTAACTGTCAGCACACTCTAGAGTTTAAGTGCTCTTAATTAGAAATAAGTTCCACTGAAATCAAGAGGGCTTATTTTCAAACTCAATTATAATAATAAGGTGAAATAATTATATATTTCCTATAACAAGATACTGCCAAATGTTTAAATAACATGCCAAGAGAGATAAGTAGAGCTTTAAGTGATCTTCAAAAAGAGAGGTCCCCTGAAGATGAAAGTTGCCTTAGTTATCAGACATCCTTTTATTCTGTGTTGTACCCAAGCATAAGAATGCACTCATGGAAATCTTCTTTGGCCACCATGTTCAGCACATAGAATAAACACCATGTTCAACACATAGAATAAGCAAAAATAGAGGTCTTTTGTCACACTTTTGTTATTCATTTTAGGGTTTTTTACCTTCAAATTTATATATAAATTTGTGTGTATGTGTACATGTATATGTGTGTGTGTGTGTGTGTGTGTGTGTGTGTAATATTCAAATGGATTAAAGACAAGATTGTTGTAAGTAAAAAGAAGGAAAATTGATCAATAGACATTGGAAATGTTTATTTGCAGTTATTGTTGTCTGGGGGGGCATAACAATTATTATAGACACAAATATGTTAAACTGGATCACTTTCCTCAATAAATAAAATAAATAGATAGCCCCTTGTTTACTCATTAATTTAATTGGGCTTTTTTATCTAGTTTTAAGATTTGGGTGCACAACAAATAATATTTTAGGTCATATTTATCCAGAAATATTGAAAATGGTTTACAAACTATTAAATATTCATTGCATGTGTAATTTTGAGGAGACATCAGAGTAATTCTAATTCATTCATGGAATATATGTTGAAGATAACCATCTCACAGTTCATTATAATCCAACTGAAACTTTCAATGCTGTCTATTTATTAAATAAAATATTTATTTATTTATTTATTATTTATTATTAAATTTATATCCCTCTTTTCCTTTGTACAACTGCAGGACTACTTGCACTTTATAACTTTATAATTTATCATAGAATATCTAATTATAGTACAATCTTTTTCCAACTAGGATGGTCAACTGATCATAGTTCCATATTTTATATACATTTATACTTTTAAAAATATTATATTCAATGTTTAATTTTGTCATAGTTTTATGGATTTTCAGTTTCAGAAAAACTTTCTAGTTTAAATAATCTGGAATACATTTTAGTGTTCCAATGTTTTAAGAAATAATGTAAAACATGAATAATCTCTAAGACCCCGTGTTTCTTCTAAATAATTGATTAGAAAAAAAATGGAAGCATTGCAGGAATGTGTGCTAGATTATTTTGAGTCACCAAAGGCATTTTTTTGTTGTTTGCAAGGTTAAGGTAAAGGTTTCCTGTCCAGTTGTGTCTGACTCTAGGGCAAAGTACTCATCTCCACTTTTTGGGCAGTGTTGTCCAAAGACATATTCCATGGCAAGCATGGCTATATGCCAATGGTGCGTGGAACCTTCCCTCCGAAGTGGCACCTTTGAATCTACTCTCATTTGCATGCTTTCAAAATGTTAGGTGAGCAAAAGGAGCAGGGGCAGGAATAGGAGCTTACCCTATTGCATGGTGCTTAGATGTCGAACCCAGGCTGTCAGCTTTCCAGCTGACAAAGTCAGCGTATTTAAGTGCTGAGCCATCATGCCACCCTTTGCAGGATGAAAGAATGTATTTTTGAAATGTGTTAAAATAACATAGGTTATATCTTACAAAAGACATATATGTATATATGAATATCTAAATAGCTGCAAATTTTAGGCTGCTTTAATGAAAAGTAGGGAAGTGTTGCACTGAAGCTGCCAAAATTCTGCTTCTAATTTACATTTGAACCATTTTATAAGACTAATAAACACATAAGCATCAACATTATTAAAATTTTAATATCTAATCAGTATTTTTCTGGACAGTTGTGTGTGTGTGTGTTTCTGTATGTATGTATATGTATGTTGTGTGTATAATGTACACATGGACATAAACTTAATAATAAAAATATACCCATCAACATATACATATATTCACACACACAAACACACATCTGCACCTAAACTGACTATCTACTTAGATACATGACTATTTTGATCACTTATATTTATTTTTATGAAAGCTTTTGACTAATTATAATAGGGATTACTTTGGTTATTAATTAATGGATAAAAACTTATATAGAAAACAAATGTGTAAACATTTAACAAAACATTAGGAGACAGTTGATGTATGTTGATAAACTTGCTTCAAAAAACCATTTTTTTTCCTCCCCAAAAAATCTTTTTCTTGCTTAACAGAGTAACCCGATTACCTTTCCCTTCTTTCTTAACATTTTCTCCTGATCCATTAAGAAAAGCATGGATGGTTACTTTGCTGTGCTCTAGTGAACACTATATTATATACTGCTAATTAACCTTTCAGAGGCTATGGTTTTTCTCCACAATTTTGTATTGAAAACATCAGTCATCATTTAGTGTATGATACTTTATAAACCTAATCCTCACCAAAAAGTGAGATTATAAAATTAAGATTACTAAAATGGAGTGTTAAAATTTAGAAATGAAGACAGTTAGGAACAAAATTGAAGAATGAATTATAAAATTAAAATCTTCAAAAATATGTGATGCACATTCACTGGTTTTCATGTAGCATTATCAATACACAAGACATTGCAAATGTAAAAAAACATTAAAATATTACATTTAAATATGCAACTAATTTCCATTATTTATAATATAATAAAACTTTCTGTATTAATTGCAATGAAGAAAAATTGTGGTGAAAGAGGAGTTCCCTGAGAATTGGCTCCAGTATGAGTCTGAAAGCTCAGAAGACAAAACCTCTGGTCCTGGTGACTGATCCAGATTGGATACTGCAATATAATCCTGGGACACATATATTTGCCTTCATTCATAATAAGTAAAAGGTTCATTAACATTTGTATAAATTTATTCTAAGTTTTACGCTCATCAGATAAAGCTATTTAAATATGTTTAAATTTTAGAAAATATGGCATGTCACTTGATTGATTATAAAAATAGAAATAACAAAGCCAAAACCGATAAAGGCTGATTAAGTTAAATTAAATTAGTACATATTAATAAACATAAATGTTCGTATTTTCCTCAGGTATGGGCATACAGACATATGTGCACACACATACACTCTTTATAAATCCATTCTTTTAAGTAATGTTTTAGTTTAGGAACAAAATTACTTTTAAATCCTTGTTTAGCTTTTAATCTTACACTGTGCCTTTAAATTCATGAAGTATTTCATTTCAAGGAAAACAGACTACTTTTCAAGCCTGTTCTGCAAATGCACAAGAGTTATAATAAGTGCACATACTTTCCAAATAGCTTTTTATTGGGACAAAGTTTACTACTCCATTATTACTGTGGCGCCTAGAAACGCAGTTATATTTACATAGTAGTATTTCCATTAACTGCTCTCTCCATGGTGGTTTTCTCAAGAATGGAAGGCTCTAGTTTATATTTTGCTATTCCAAATATGTCATTAAAGGTTGACATAAAAAGACAATAGTTTATAAAAAGCACATTTTGATTATTAAAGTTTAAACCATTAGTCAAAAGCTAAAGGTATAGTAAGATGGTCTCCAAAATTATTTTATCTTCAAAATATGATGGTCAGTTCTTATATGTGTAACAAAAAGCAAGAAATGTGCATCCAAAAAATCTCTTAGATATTTCAATACAACATTCTTTTAGCCAGATTTATAGAAAAATACTAAAGCAATTAGATTTATTAATTATGGTAAAATGGAAGATTTCCAGGTATTAAAAGATAGATCCTTGACAGATTTTTGTTGAAAATACAATTTTTTTACTGTAAACTGTTCTGTTGAGCCTTAATCTCTTATTCACATGTAACGAGTTCATTAAGAAACTCTAAGGCATTTAATGATTAAACTAAACATAAGTGTTGCCAGTTCTCCAAGACAAGATACATATAGCATCACACTTAAACTAGCAACATCAATACTCACTAAAATTAGTATTTAAAATCTTGAAATGAACTAAATTATTCAATTCAATGGACAATTTCTTTAAAATGTCTGCTCCAGTTTGATATGTTTTTTATAAAGGGTATTCTAGTAAATTATTACATAAATCTGTTACATAGACAGTACTGATGTTTTTAAAATAATGAATTAAAATTCATTACATTATCTGTGTGTAATTCAGACATCATAGTATCTGTGAAAAATATTGTGAAGCTTGCCTTAGTTACAAATATATATATTTGTAATGTATGTATGTATGTACATATGTATAAAAAGGTATGAAAAATATAGAAAATAGTTTACTTGTGAAGGTCGGCTAGGTGGTGTGCTTATAAGAGGTGTCGGGCCCATAGCAGAAGCTGCATTCAAGCTTCTTTCTCTTTCATCCTGGTATATTCGGTCTCTTTCTGCTTCAGGCAGCTGCAAGAAATTCTGCATTGCCCGAAGGTTTACTAATAAAGATTGCGAAGCAGTCTTGGGGTCTTCTTCTTTTCTCAGGATTTCTGAGAGCAAGCCCTGCAGAATAAATATGTATATATTTATATACAAATACACTCAAATGGCTTTATAGAGCAAAGTAAGAAACCACAGAAAGATGCCATAAAATCACAGTTGTCTTTGTTACCAACTTCAGAAAATGCACATACAAAAAACCAGTAATTCTGAATAGGAACTTACTACTGACAATTTAGGTAGCGCAGAAGAAAACCTGAGCTGTATTCTTAATTTTATTAAGCATTTGTTTTATGTATAAAACAAAATAACTGTGCTTAATTAGTCTGTTTTTACTGACTTTTTATTTAATATAAAATTTCATATTTGATATTTGTGTGTATACTCAATTATTTGAACATGAAAAACAGTAGAATAATATTATATAAGTTTCAATTCATAGTTGATTCTCCTAGAAATTCTTTTTATTATTTACTTATGATTATCCAAAGTTGAGGTTTACCACTTATGACTAAAAATATTTTCCAACTGAACCATTTCAGACAAAAAAAATACTAAGTTCAAATTCAATTGTTTCAGCAACAGTGGAATAAGTGCTTCAATTTCAAAATGTTAAGAATTCAAGACATTTTGCACTTTACTACCAATAATCTCAGACAATCAAGGAAATAGCATCTTAATATCCAACATTCTTATGTTCTTTTTTAGGAAATACCCTTAAAAACTTTACTTTGTAATTATGGACTGCTGGAGCTATTTGTATTTTACCTGTGATAGTTAATTACTTCACAGAATCAAACTTATTTATTTTCAAATTTAGAACCTACTTCATCACTAGATACTAAAGATCAAGACTTTTGGCACTATTATTAAGTCTTCCTCTGAGACAAATTGAATTGATTTTTTTCATTAAATGACAGAATCTTTAGACAATATACAAGCATATACACTTTCTTATCTTTTATACTATAGGTTATATGCTTTGATATTACTATCATCTTTGTAAAAAGACAAGTAATTTTCATTTCTGCCACTTTCAGCCATCAAAGTCTGTGGTACTTATCATGGTAAGCATACATATAGACCATTGAAGTTGATTACTTAGAAAAGTAAAAGCAAAAATAAATATATTAATCTGAAAATTAATAATGAGCCTCCCCCAATAAATCATAAGTAAAGCAAGGAGAACAGGATTTCATGTATAGGGTTGGCCTTTGTGGTTTGAATGCAGTTTTGAATGTCCTAAGATTATATTATGCTGTGAAAGTTTAATAGAAAATTTATTTTATATGATACAAAAAAGGAGATCATTTGAAAATGAAGAGAGTATCTCTTTTCACAACTAAAATACCAGGATTGATAAATCTAAGCCTATAAGGAGCTTAACCTACCTTTTTATTTGAAAATTAAACCAAATTAACTAAACCAAATCAGGAATGGTATTGAATCCTCCCAACTTTTAAAAAGACACAGATAAATCAACTCTGTTGATTATTATTACCACCAGTCCTTCCAGGCCCTAGAAAAATCAGCTTATCCCAATTTATTTTAGAATTGTACATTAAAATTAAATACACAACTCTAACTTACTTACATATTAACTAATGAACACAGACCAGCATTTTCCAAATATTCCTATGTAGATAAAGGATTGTATTTATTATGCCTATTATTTTTTCAAAATAGTGATCATTCAAAGTTAAAATGGCACTGAAACAAGTGACTTTTGATTGGACTTAGCACTTACACCATTGCAACATCCCCATGGTCACATTAATAAAATAAAACCAGCATGTATTTACTGTTAACTGGGTCATGTGATTACCATTTATGAACTTCACCGTCAGCTTCCAACAAGCAAAGTTAATAGGGAACTCAGATTTGCTTAACAACCACAATTCACTTGCAACTGCAGTGATTTTCTTAACAAATGTGGCAAAATATCATAAAATTGGATGTGATTAACTTTTTAACTGACTTGCCTAACAACGAAAATTCTCATCCCAACTATGGTCATAACTTGAGAACTATATGTACAAATTTCTGCTAGCTCTCTATCTCCAAAATTATATGCTTCCAAACCTTTGGAAGAAGATTTGTGGGTTGGGCAGAACAAGGATTCCATTTCACTAGTGGGAAATACTGTCCTTATTTTTTCCTCTTCTATATCCTGCTAGATATTTTATTGAACCACTGTGCAATTGTTCCCAAATCACGTAGTTTGTTTCATGATTCTACACTTGCAAATCTTACTTTCTATAATCCAAGCCAGATTCTTTATGTCCATTGTATACTTCAAAAATTTAGACACTAGTCATGTGGCACAGAAGTCAAAACTTTTATATTAAATTTGTCCATTTGTATTAAAATATCTATGTATAAGTCAGAATTAAATCCACTTTCATAGAAAGTGTTCCTCTGTTCAGATATTCAAATGTAATTTGTATCTTAATTTATGTTATTACTCAATGTTTGTTCAGATTTACAATTATTTGTGTTTATTTACTGCAATATTATTAGGTTTTTAAACCTAACTTATCATGATGTACTTGATGGCTCTGAATATATGTTTGTAGGCTGTATATCTGGCTTACACTAGTGAGAAATATATTTTCTGCATAAGAGCCTTTTCTAAGCTATTTTCAGACAGACCAATATAGATTTAATACATTTTATTTAGATAGTGATTTGAAGTTTAAAATTTACCTTACTTTGATATTTGATTGTTTATCGCAATGAATATCACACCTGAATCCTATATCCTTTTGTTTTATATTTTTGATTATAATTGCATTAATGTGTTGACTTTTGTCTTTGCGTGAGATAAGGAAATATTTAATTATATTTACTTATTTTCCCTTGCAGTAATTCATCATAACCACATTATAAAAAGTAATTAATTTTTTTACAAATCATCATAAATAGAGAAGTGATTTTAAAAATATCAAGTGGTTCCAACGCTAATTACAAATTCTTCAAAATGAGAGAATTAAAGCACAGCTTTTTGGCTCCCAGTTTGTCTGATCTTTAAATATAACTACTATTTCAGAAAGATTTTTATCAGCTTCGTGGAATTTCAAAGCTCTCCAAAGAAAACTATGATCTGATGAAACTTTCCCTCACCCCCAAATACCAATATGCTTAACATCACTGTATGTTATCTGCATTGCAGTGGATTGAAATCTCAGATCCAGGTGGAACATTATTTTCAAACTCCACCCGCATATCTGGACTCCTGCCAAGGAACATATAAGCAGACACATTTATCTTTGTCACTTATTAGCAAGAGGAGAGCTGTCATGATAGTGTAATAGCACCTTTTTACCTTTTATTCAAACAGTAATATGGGTAGTGAGTTTTTCTTAAATTACACTATGAAGAATTATATGAACACAGTAGCATTTTCTGTTATACTTAAGCAAGTAAATTTTCCTCTACCAGAACTCAAAATCAATAAAACATTACAAGATGGTCCATTACTGTTATCATTTTTGATTAATCTACCTTCATCCTTCATTTTACTGGAAAATAAACAGTGTACCAAATGTGAAATGAAAAAAAAGAAGGAAGAAGAAATGAACACCAAACTTGGTAACCTGGATTGGACTTCGCTATGGTATTAAATTTATTTCTCTCTTCATCCATAATGGCCTCTTCCTCAAATATGAAAAGGTCATTATATAACAAGACATTAAGAAACACGGGGAGCTAAATTCAATTGTCATAATTTCCATCTAGTTTCATTATCTGTCACTGATAATGTAATGTAAAATATTTGTATTTTTAGAATACACCTGCCTGAATATTACATCTAAAATCTCTAGTATAATAGTAATACAGGTAGTTTTCATTTAGCTGGTTAGTGACTGTTATTGTTACAAGAGTAATGAAAAAGTAATTTTACAACCAATCACTGCATTCATGTGCTTTGTAGTTCTGTAAAGCAAAGTAAAGCTGAAATATGATCATAAACACAATCCCAATTTCATTTAGCAACTTCTTTACTTTTAGTTGTGATTCCTAAGATAGAAATTAAAATTTTCAGTATAACTTTATGATATTGTATGAATCAGTAAAAGAACTTGATCCTATCTCACAAATAATAGCCAAGATGAGAGGGAAATAAATCTAATAAGTAAATAAAATAAAAATGAAAACTGTTAATTTTAATTACAGGTGCTCACAAACTTGGTGACCTGGATTAGACTTTGCTATGGTTTTAAATTCATTTCCCACTTTATCCATAATGGCCTCTTCCTCAAATATGAAAGGTCATTGTAACACTGACCATTCATTTAGTGAATGTTCAGTGTTACAATGGCAGTGAAAAGAGTGATTTATGACTGTTTTTCATACTTATAACCATTGCTCAATCATTGATCAAAATTGTATGACCATGATCACATGATCAATATTTGGATGATTGGCAACTGGCATGTATTAATGATGGTTGCACTATCCCAGGATCATATTTTAACTTTTGCATTTTTTAGACAAACAAAGTTAATTGGGAAGCTAGATTCACTTAACAACCTGTGGTACTAACTTAACAATTGCAGTGATTTATTTAATAAGTGTGGCAAGAAAGCTCATAAAATGGGGTAAATCTCACTTAATAACTATTTTGCTTAACAACAGAAATTTTGGACTTAATTGGACTCATAGGTCCAAGACTGTATATTGTTAAAATCAAACTGCAGTCTTCATTTGTTATTGATTCTTTTTACTAGAAAAATGGTTGCAACAATTATGGCTGCAAACCTATCCATGTTTATTAAGAAATAAATTCTAAGCTTCAATCTAAGATTCAATGAAATCTTAATATTATTAATTACGCTTAATGCAAAAGTGATCACATGATCCTGGGATAGTGCAACTGTCATTAATGCATGGCAGTTGTCAAGCACCCAAATTTTGATCATATGATTATGGTCATACAATTTTGTCAAACTGAATGTGTCACATGCAGGCCACACCCACCCCAGGTCCACAAAGGCAAAAAACACCATGATGTGTCATGTGATGCGACTGAGTTTGACACCCGCCACTTAATGATTGATCTTATGATAAAATTGCACCACATACAATTTATCAGTGAAATAGGTGTTGAACTCCCAAGAACAAAGTGAAAACAACTTTAGTGCATATCATGAACCCTCTAAGCTGAAATATCTCACAGTTCAGTGTATTCAATTTAATAAAAGTTCAGTAAATTAAATATGAAAATTATTCCAATATTTCAGTGAAAAAAAGTCACAGAACCAAGAGCAATCACGAATATTTTCAATGTATTCTTTTAAAATGGTCAGAATGATTGAAAAGTCACGTTCAATTTTTCACTTTAAAAGCTTAAATTGCTGCACTTTGCTAATAAAATCTGAATTATAAAAATCAAACAACTGATTGTGTTTGTTTTATTTATTCATGAATCAAATTTATATAGCTGCCCATCTCATCAAAGGCAACTCTGGATGGCATACAATAATAAATAGTAAAACCAAAACAGGAATGACAAATATAAAAAAATAGTAATAAATATCTTAAAACCCCAAAATATAATCAAAGTAAAGGGAGAATTAAAAATGACCATCTCAACCATGGAGCTATCTGTCCAAGTAACCAGTTCCACACTTAACCTTAAGTCTGGTCACACAATCATTTATTGAGGGCTTTTCAGAATATTCAAAGTGATTGGGCCAATCTAATTTCAGGGAAAGGATGTTGCATAAGGCAGGGATTACAGCAGGGAAGGTGCATTTCCTGGGAACAACCAATTGTAAATTATTGATCAATGGTATATATGCTTTCTCCACACGATCTGATATGGCAGGCTGATGTAAATGGTAAAAGTTGGTTCCTCAGATAGCTTGGTCCATGCCATAAAGGGATTTGCAGGTTAAAACCAGGACATTGAATTGGACACAGAAGAAAACTGGCACCAGTGCAGCTCACAGAGCAGAGATATAACATGCACTTTTCTAGGTGTGCACATAACTATTGAAGGAAGGAGTGCAGAGAAGAGCAACAAAGATGATTAGGGGACTACATAAGATGACATTAAGCTGCATCAGAGGTCCCAAACCAAAATTACACAGTCTTGCCAGGGTTCAGCCAAAGCTTGTTTTTTCCTATTCAGACCCTCACAACTTCCAGTTACTGGATAAAATGGTCATGGTATTGCTTAATTCATCAAAGTTAGAGATATACAATTGAATATCCTCAACATAATCTCATGTTCTGGTGACAGATGCCTCATCTTAAAAATAAAATGAGCAATCACTGAACCTTGTGGCATGCCACATAGAAGGGCTGAGAGCAGAACCTCTCCTCTCCAATCATTAGCAATTTGAATCAACCCCAAATAAGAAAGCAAATCAGTACAATATTGTGTGGAAAAGATACCATGGTCAATGTTGTCAAAAGTCACAAAATGTCATGAAGAGCAAGGATCAATGTGTTACCACTATTCTACCCATACCAAAGGTCATCCAAAAACATAAGCAATGATTTTTCTATCCCATATCAAGGTCTGAATCCTGACTGAAAAATGTCCTGATAATCTTCTTCCTACATGGCCCTCTGAACCTGTTGCACTACCACCTATCTTTCTCCAAAATGGAAAGTGAGATATTAGAAGAAAATTGTCCAGAACATTAGGATCCAGCAATGCCTTCTTTGGGTGGTGATGGCCTCTTTAATGATATAGGAATAATGTCTCATTCAAAAATAGAATTAACCACTGCAATCACCTTTCCCAGGTTGCTTTAACAAGCCAGGAAGGGGATGTATGTCATGGATCTAACAAGCAGGTGGATATACACATAATTTTTGAAGACCCTGTCAACTTCCCAGGTGAAAAAGTTAAAACCATTTCCAGATAACTGAACAAAAGTCTTCCCTAGGCATCTCCTCTGAACTGTGGCAAGGTCAGAATGTAAATGGGAATGAATCCAAGCAACTTTATCTGATATATACATGAAAACTCCAACTATTGTACTAAGAAGGTTGATTAATTTTATAAAGAAAAAATATGTTAAAGTTGTGCAAGATAAAATATAAAGGATGGAGGAGGTTCAACTAGCAATAGTTATTTGGAGTTTTTGAAGCTTTGAAATGGTAGTAATGCAGTAGATTAATACATTATTATGCAAGTATTCAACACATATCTGGCATTTTGATTGTTAAAAACTTAGATATATGAACTTCTGGCTTCATTCATAATGAAGAACAAACAATTAACAAGTGTATAATAATTATAATACAATTATAGAAGGGGTTATGGCATCACTTCTTTACTATATATTCATTCATTCATTCATTCATTCATTCATTCATTCATTCATTCATTCATTCAATTTCTTAACCACCCATCTCCCTCATAGAGGGATTTTTGCCTACTCTATATTTCTGGACAACTCAAAGATGTGAGCTGAGTGATAATGAATGAGTCAATTTTATCCAGTCAGATAGTATTTTAACTCATTGTTTCTAGACCAACACACCTTAGGCACAATTTACACTTATACAGCTATTATTTTTTAAAGTATTAAATTTATTTAATAATTATTGAAGCAATATTTTTAAAGAATATTTTTCAAAGTGATAATTTTATATTATTGAATTAGATTTTGTTTGGTTTTATAATACCTGGTCTCATTTTAGAAATAAAATTGAGATAAAACATTGAAATAAAAGGATTGTGTATAGTTTAGTCTCTGTGAAAAAACCCAGTTTTAAAGAGTCTGTGGAGCAGCATCTACACAAATAATAATTTTATACAACTATAAAATATACAACTGGATTATAGTAGTGTATTTAATTAATGTGCAAAATTTGCTGTCACCAGAAGGTTTCAAAACATATTGGTAACATCTAATTTCAATTTTCTGTCATTGATACCTGAATATATATGCCCGGTACCGATTTATACTGTTTAAAACTTCAAAAATAATTGAAGGATCAAACTTTAGAGCTTGGATTAATTATGTATCTATTTTGGGTTAAATTTTTTTTGTTATCCTTGAATGGTTTTATCTTCTGTTTGTTCAGGTATCAAAAAATGATAGGACTTTATTACAGGCTATGAAGTAACTTAATGATATTTGCTATTTAATTTTGGCTAATTCATTTGCTTGAGATAATAGCACAGTAATAGTCTGAAATGTAATGCTTAGGGTTGAAGGTTACAATCTGCAGTATCTATTGTTGACTGTATTGATGCAATTGAAAAAACAGCCACAACTGTTTCCTCCCACATAATTTTTCCCCAGAATTATGTGATTCACTTTCCTCTGCTCGTTAGGTATCAAAGGTAGCAACAGTTGGTGCTGCATAAGTAATATTAAAATATAGTTCAATATTTCAGCTTGCAAATATTGCTTCTATGTGTCTACAGCATGCACAAAGTATAATTAATTTAGAGAGAGGGGAATTGAACCAATAATATGGATAAAAAGTTCTTAATTAATGTAGCTTTATAATTGTTCTAGATAAAAAATCCATACCTGCATCATTAAAAGGATGAATGTACAAGGTTTAATAGTATGGTGATAAAGGGCAATTATATCAAATAGATTCTTAAAAATCTTAGCTAAAGATTTCCTGTTTTCCCAAATAATTGCCATGAAAAAGAAAGAAAAAGAGAAAGATGAAAAAAGGGAGAAAAAATTTAAAATTTCTTAGCATAAGGAAGGATATTTAGGATCACAGTCTAAACTTAGTTAACTACCAATTCTATATAAATTTTAAAAAGGCTAACCTGAGTTCTGTTAAATGCCACGCGTGCAAAAACTGCCTGTGAGATTCCTGCTCGTTTCAATTCGTCACGCACCCACTGGTAGATTTCGGAAGACACCTCTGTATTAGTTGAGACCTGTTGTTCCAAAGGCTTGTTGATGGATCTGCTGACAGGAGGAGGATGGTTCAAGTACTGTTGATTTAAGGACTGTTGGGCTAGAAGTCTGTTCACTGCATACTGCTGGTTTAGCAACTGGGCCATTACCAATTGTTGGTTTACTAACTGAGGACTAATGGGGGTAAGTCCAGGGTGCATGTTTGGAAGTGGGGTCCGAACAGATGGTTGACTGCTATGAGAAAGCTGAACGGGGGATGGTGGCTGTTCAGCAGTGTTCCCTGGGACTGGCTGGTGGCCAAAGTTGACGTGGTTTGCACCTTGTTGTGATAGTTCAGAAAGGCTGTCCATTTCAGCTAAGAGGGAGAAAACAGGGTATAAATATTTGGTTCAAGGAAATAAATGAATATATAAAAAAGAACAGCTGAATTTGGATCATTGCTCTCTTATTCTCAGCATTCAATTTAAGAGATGTTAATCAAATGATACGTAGGGATGTGCAAATCTTTGTTTCTTCATATTTTCTTTCTGAATATACATCTGGCTACAAACCTTTGGCTTCAGAGCAGATTCGTTGCACCTTTAAGAAGATTCAGATGCAAGCAAAAATCTTTTTGAAATGATTTTTCACAAGCTTTACATTATTTTCTCAGGAGATCCCAATATATAAGAATATTGTTATGCATTTTGTATCCACATTTTCTTTGTAAATATAAATGATAGTTTTAATTGAATTATAATATACACACACACACACACATCCACTTTTTCACAAAGATACGCATTATTTTTATTTTTTAAATTCATTTCAGCAAATATATGCTTATGTGTATATTTATGTACAGACAAGCACACACACAGGCGCACACACACGCTAACACATAGAAGCAGTCCTTGACTTATAATAATTCATTTAGTTACATCAGCAGTGAAAAAGTGACAGATGACTGTTTTTCACATTTAATGGCAAGTTTCAGCATTCCCATGGCCAAGTGATTAAAATTCAGATGCTTGGCAACTGATTCATACATATGGCAGTTGCAGTATCCTATGATCACCTTTTGTGACCTTCTGACAAACCAAGTCAATGAGGAAACCAGATTCATTTAACAACTGTGTTACTAATTTAACAACTGCAGTGATTGACCTATCAACTGTGTCAAGAAATGCCATGGCTTTAATTTCACTTAACAACTGCTTTGCTTAGCAATAGAAATTGTGGTCTCAATTGTTGTTGTAAGTTGAGGACTACCTTTCAATATATATATTTGATTAAAAGCACACAGGCACTTTTTTAACTTTATCAGGATCCTGAATAATATATTTAATATAGTTATAACAACAAGACAATATTATATTTACCTGAAGGAAGGCAACCCCTCAAAGCACTTTTCAGTAAGTATATTTGCTGATAGAGTGGGGGGAGCAATTAATTTTCCCAAGGGACCACATGAGAAACTGAAACTGTTGTGGAGGACTGCCACTACCTCCCCCCTGCAGCCACCGCTCCCCCAGCCGCAGTTACCACAGACCTGACAGGGACAGTCAAAGGGGTGGATGTGGCCCATGGGACATAAAATGCCCAAGTCTGAGATACCGACTATATTTAATGAAGTAAATACTGTTAAAAAGGATAGAAAAGAACCAAAAATCCTATCGGTTATTTATATTTATTATTATAATTTTGATTTATAAGACTACCACAAATAAAAAACTAATTGCAGCAGCACACAACTAAAACCATTCAATACCTAAAAATAATAAAATAACAAAATGAGCTTTATATAGTAAGGAAAACACTTTTACAACTACATCAAACAATTCATAT